>NC_041385.1:404158583-404227904 GCF_002162155.2 Triticum dicoccoides | reverse complement strand
GGGGGGGGGGAGAGTTCGCATATTGCAAAAAATCGTGAAAGTTGAAAAAAAAATCATGACGTTTGACGAAAGTCCTCAAATTCGAAAAGAGTCTACGAGCTACAAGTTCATGCATTTGAAAAAGTTCATGAATTTCAAAAAAGTTCACGAATTTGAAAATAAAAAAGGTCATGATAATTGAAATTAAAAAAACAGAATCCGAGTCAAAAAACACACAAAACCAGTCGCAAAAAACGCCAGAGAAAACCCACTACATTTATAGTCCTAAAGTTATAAAAAAACCGAGTTGGTGATGATGATGTGCATGCCATCCTGCAATATAGACCGTCCGATCTATATCTGAAGAAAGCAAACTATGGCAATTTTACAAATAGATACCCGCATCCCTCTTCACATTTGCACATAAGGCCTTCCCTCGTTCATCTTCATCTTCCACGGGATAAACATCTCGTATATATGCATCTTGATGTTCCGTGCAATGCACGGGCATCTTGCTAGTAGTCCTCAAATGGACCGGTCTGCTCAGTAGGAGGGGTGTGCCCAGGTTAGCACGGTTGGCGCCTCCACACGTGTGTTGCGGGCTGACCCAGCAAACGTTCCTGCTCGATCCGCTCGTTTATGCTCGAATCTCATACAACTTGGGTCGCTTGTTCTGCTTTCTCTGTTGCTCACCCATCGCTCGCTGCTTGGATCTCTTCACCAGTTGATGGGCTCACTCGTTGGGTGTTGATTTTTGAAGAAAAGTTCATATATTTTTTAAATAAATTCGAAAAGAGTTAACAAAATAGAAAAAAACGAGAAGAGGTTCACGATTTTGAAAGGTTCATAAAAGTTTGAAAAGGGCTCATAAATTTGAAAAACAAAATGTGATTCCTAAAAAAGGTCACGAATTTGAAATATAGTTCGCAAAATTTGAAATATAAAGTTCACAAAAATTTCAAAACTTCACATATTTGTAAATTAACGAATTGAAAATAAAAACATAGAATTAGAAGAAAAAACCATGAATTTAAGAAAAGTTCACAAATTTACGAAAACATTCAAGAAGAAAATGTTCATTAATTTGGAAGAAGTTCATGGATTTTTTTTTGTGAGTTAAGAAAAAGAAACAAAAAAGAAGAAAATAAAAATGTAAAATTGAAAAGAAAAGACCCAATTGTTTCTAATAAAACCTGGTAAAAACCCAGAAAACAAAACAAACACCCTAGAAGTTTCCCAAACCAGGCTAGGTAGCTTCCCAAAATCAGGAGAGCCTCCCTACAAAAACTTGCACCTTATGGGCCCGGTCCGATAGGATTGAAGCGCCTTGTGTGCGCCTTGTACAGATATAATTATCAGTGGCGCTTGTACGTTTTCCTAAAATTGATTCTTTTTTCTCCGCTTCCACTATAGTCTGGCAATTTTTATTTACTTTGAACATTAAGTTTTCCTAAAGTCAAACTTTATAAAATTTCAGCAAGTTTGTAGAAAAATATATTAACATATACCATCAAACTGATACGATTAGGTTCATCACTTAACATTTTTTATATCATATAAATTGTTATCGTAAATATTTATATTATTTTCTATAAACTTGATCAAATTTTAGTCAAAACAAATATGCGGAGTAAATAAAAACAAAGGGAGTACTGCCTCAATTCCAATGAGTAAGGCGTGCCCACATTTCAGAATTTAATTTGTACCATTAACTGGATCAGAATTTGTGTGATTTGAATACTATATCATTGACAACATTTTAAATGCAAATTCAATATTATGAATTTAACTGCACATAACCCATTTTTGCCAATTTAATTAATGGTCAAACTAATATCTCGAAATGTGCATACGTCTTTTGACTAGAATGGAGAGTTAACCATGTTGACGGTGACTAGGAAAACTCGCGTAAGCACAAGGATAAGACTGTCTACAACAGTAGTTGATATATTTGAGACCCTATACGTCCACGAACACATCCGGACGCATTCACAGACAGCGTCGGGGGGTCCTCATTTCTCTTCCTCCATAACCACATGGTAGACACGTCTGAATGTCCCTATATCTATCCTGGATATGGGACGGGTATGGAGTGCCGGTTAGCTTGAATGTTTGGGCCAGATTCATCAAGTCATGTTGGGTATTTTTTTTATGTTCAACAGCGACCGGACAAACCACGCAAATGTTTGTGACAAATATGAGACTTTGATTTAACCTTAAAAAAGAGGCTCTGGTTTTAGATGCTATAATACAGCAGTACTTCCTCTATAAAGAAATATAAAAGCGTTTAGATCACTACTCTTATGTTACTTTACAGAGGGAGTACAAGCCAGCGTACGCTGGGAAAGGAGGAAGTGTTCGGAATTTCGACCTAAACTCCAGAGATGCGCACAGTAACATAATGATGGTCGACAGTAACACGCACAACGGTATGACGGGTCAGCGCGACCCTTCAAATGAGACGACGCCGCCCTTCGTCCGTTACGGCCGCGACGCGACCAGATTAGGTGATGATGGCTGAGGAAGCGGTGGACGCAGCGGCGCAGCCACACCAGCCGTGTCCTGCAAGCTAGTCTGCACCCGTAGTCCGTAGCTGCATTGCAAGGTTAGGCGGAGCTGTCTTATTACAGTGCACTACTGTTGTGCAACATGTCCGTTCCTCGAGCAATGCATCACTGCAGCACTACCCTTTTTTAGCGAGCCATTATCATGGAGCACTACAGTACGGGAATGGCCGAAGGAAAAATCACCATGAAAAAGAAAATTAGTATAAATGTAAGTAAAAGATATTTTGCAGCAGGTCTGGAAGCACAAATTCATGGCTCCAAGGGTTAAAACTTTTGTGTGGCGCTTACTTAGGCATGCTCTCCCAACTGGTCTTAGAGCTGGCAGGTTTTCCTCTCATATTTCTTCTACATGCTCTAGATGTGTTTCAAATGAAGATGAAATGCATCTTTTCTTTCTTTGCAACTTTGCTAGAGCCTCTTGGTTCGGGCACCCCTGGTATATTAGATCTGATATTCTTGCTCTCAATCATAATTTTGTTCTTGATATTATTCAGGTTCTAATTAACATGAACCATCCGCAAGCATCTATTCCTAATATATTTACCTTCTTGTGGTGTTTGTGGAAAGCAAGAAACGATGTTCTTTTTTGTAGGAAAGAATCACATCCCCATCAAGTTCACCAAGCTGCTCTAGCCATCGCCTCTGTCCAAGATATGCAAGATCCCCAAGAACACCTAAATAGGGAGCTGCCTTCTTCGAAGGAGAAGCAATCTACAACCATACTCTCTCAAGGGCAAGAACAAGTACAGCAAGGCTCCACCCTCAAATCTGACTTGGCTATTTCAGGTACCAAAATATATTCAGATGCTTCTTGGCATAAGAAGAATGTGCCTGGGTATGGTGGTCATCCGGCTACTGGTATTGGTGTTCACATCCTCTTCCCCAAAGAGGGTTCTGATTCAAGAATAATGATTCAAGCCTCTACTCATGATGTTTGTTCACCTCTTATTGCTGAAGTTTATGCACTTCTATTTGCTGCTAAAATCTCTTGCAGGCTTCAACTTCAGCAAGGTTCTTTTCTCACTGACAATCTTTCATTAGCAAAGATGGCTGCTTCAAGAGATATCAATAACACCAACATCAGCTGGACGTGGAGACAACCAATTAGCGAGTTCTTTCAAATCTCCCATTCTCTTAATGTTGTTTATCACATCTCTAGGAATACCAATGGAATTGCTCACAATTGTGCTCATCAGGTTCTCAACTCGAGAGTAGAACCTGTCTTTAGTTGTTCACATTCTTCTCATGCCAATGTACCTTGCCCTTTTCTGCAGTCCCTTCTCAATTTTCAAGTTCAGGGCTATGTAATTCATGTTGTACATTGTCTATGAGTTGAATGAAATTGTGGCGCTTGATGGCGCCTTCCTTGTGTTCAAGAAAAAAGCTGGAAGTGATGTTTCCCGAGAAACCAACTTCCCGTACGGAAGAACTTTTTAGTCCCGGGCTCAAATGAGCTCGGGTCAATAGTAAAAATATATTTTTAAAAAGAAAATTGACTTTTCTTAGTGACAAACATTGACAAAAGTTTTCGACGCTTGAAAAATTTCATCGTGAAATGACATTTGTTGAAACATTGGCAAAAAAAATCATCACTCTAAAATGCTTTTGGAAATGACATTTTTGGAGCATCATTTTTTTTGGTCACATCTTCTACAAATGTCATTTCATGATGGAATTTTACAAGCATTGAAAACTTTTGCCAATGTTTATTACTATTTTTTTAGAAAATTTTGAACTTTTTTTCCTGTTTCTTCTTCAGATTTTACTATTCACCCAAGCTCGTATGAGCTCGGGTTAAGAAACTCCATTTGCTCGTGCGAAAGTACTCTCCTATAGGTTAGTGTTTTCATTTTATTTTATTTTTTAACATGGTATAGGCACAGGCGCTCATATATACGCGTATACACTTATTCCTACGAACATGCACACACACCATACACCTATGAGCACCTTCGAGAGATTGAACCGACATATCATCTTGAAATTGACGAAGTCACCAAAGGCGCATCATAGTCGACGGGAACGTCTCCTTCCACTGAACGTGCATCGCCAGAAATTCGGAAATAAATATAGGAATAAATGCGTGCACTAGGACTTAAACCCTAGTGGGACGAGGATACCAGTGTCCACCTAACCATCCAACCAGAGGTTAGTGTTTTCATTTAAAAACCATGCATCGACCGTAACTTTTTTCTCTTCCAAAACAATTCGGTCTGAATTTAGAAGATGGTGCTTTCCTGGTTTGGCATTCACAATATCCACCCGGAATATTGGCACACTGCTACATCTATGAAAGACTCATGGACAAACCTTAACCTTCTCTTAGGCATTATGCGACGAGCCATGGGAACCCTTGTCATGCTGGTCTCGTGGTAGATTTGAAATGAGAGAAATGCAAGGGTCTTCCATCATGTCACGGCCCTCCCGGTTGTCTGGCTGTGTAATATTAAAACCGAAGCAACAAACTAGCGCACGACAGGAAAAACACTTGAGCTACCTGATGCCAGGAGGGTAGTCATCTTTAGGGGGAAAATTCATGTTCAGGTCATGATGCATTGATGCTGGCCTTGTTTGGCTTCTGGCTAATATGGGCAATTCGGACATGGAGATTTTTCTCCTTTCTATGATGTAACGACTGCTATATTCATGTTTTTTCCCTTGCTTAATAAAAAAAGGCAAAGCTTTTCAATTTCTTGAAACAAAAAAAAAATCACCCTCTAAGGTTAGTGTTTTCATTTGAAAGCCGTGCATACACGGTAACTTTTCCCTCTTCCAAAGCACGTCATTAATATTCATCCTCTAAAAGCGTCTATAGATGGACCCCTCAAACCACCAATAAATGTGCAGGCACAATCAGACTCCTCAAACTGGCCCTATACGCTCGGGCTGACTGGCACCCCTCATATCCAACCCATATATGTGGTGTATATGGAACGACACTGACATAGCCGCCACGTCAGACCGGCCCACACTGGTCCACCCCATCCCCACATAAACCCCATCCCAGATGAACCGTAGACCACGATCAATACTCTCAAACACCCCACTGCATGTCTCCTCCCCTCCTCTCATTGTCCCATCCCCTCCTCTCCCCGTCCCATCCATTCCCCATGCCTGCGGCAGTATGTTCAACAACTGACCTAGTGGTGACGTCAATTGGGAAGCCTATTGCGCGAGGAGGACAATGAGTACCTCGCCCTCCGTGTTACACTTGCGTGGTCGTGAGTGGAATGGGGCGGGATCTCAGCTCCACCCTCTCCCCTGTCACCGGGTGACGCAATGCGGAGAACGACGTAGTCCCGTCACGCTTAGCGCTGGTGCATATCCGTTGCCCCCACACCCCCACACACGCATACACCCTTCTCCCACCATGTTGGAAATATGCCATAAAGGCAATAATATTGTATTATTTTATTTTTCATGTTTATAATTAAGAGTTTATATTTTATGATATAAGTGCTATGATCCTTGAATATGCGACTGAGTGGAAAACTCATATCCACGTGTGGAATAATAAATGCTAAAATTAGATTCATAGTCTCGCCTCTAAGACTAGCTTAAGTGTTGTTAGTGATCATGTTTTCTGGATCTTAAGATTTTTTATAAAAGAGTAGCAACTTTATTGATTAGAAACAATGGTTACAATATTTATCATAGGCTCCTCGAACCAATCCCGTGTTATTGAACATTTTTCTAATCTAGCAGGCTCATGAGCTACTTTATTTGCTTCCCTATTACAATGGTCAAAACTAGCAAGAGGAAAATCACAAGCCATAAAATATCAATCATCAAAAATTGTCGCCGTCGCTCCTGTAGTGTCAACCGTTCTTCATTCTGTCGATGATTTCCCTATTATTAGAGTTAGTGACGAGACGATTGTGACCCACCTTTTGTGCCAGCAATAAACCAAACCTAAGCGCTAATGCTTCCGCTGTTAAAACATCAATACATCACTCAATCTTCCAATTTCTGCCAACAATGAAATTTCCTTCATCATCCCTAAGGATAGCACCCGTTGTGCCCCTTAGAAGATCATGATCAAAAGACGCATGCATATTTAGCTTAACAAATCCCGTAAAAGGTCTGCTCTGTCCTCTAATTTTTCAACTTGCATTAGGTGAGTGGGTATTTACATAGTTCACCATTATAGCACGGATCCCCATAGACATCTGGTATGCCTCTTGAGACTCTCTGATACGTCTCCAGCATATCTGTAATTTTTGATTGTTTCATGCTATTATATTATCAATCTTGGATACTTTATATGCTTTAATATGAAATTTTATATCAATTTTGAGAACTAACCTATTAACCTAGTGCCTACTGCTAGTTGTTGTTTTCTGCTTGTCTTTTGTTTTCCAGAAAATCAGTACCAAACAGAGTCCAAACTCTACAAAACTTTTTGACGATTTTTTCCGAGACAAAAGAGACCCTAGAAGCTTTGGGAGGAGACCATATGGCAAATGAGGAGACGGCAAGACAATAGGGTGTGCCCTAGCGGGTAGGTGCGCCCTGTTACCTTGTGGGCCCCATGTGGCTCCGTCTGACCTAATTCCACTTCAGTAAGTTCTCAAATATTGGGAATCCCCTGGGGAGCCACTCGAAACAATTTTTCCACCGCCGCAAGCTTCTATTCTTCTATGATCCCATCTGGAGGCCTTTTCTGATACTCTTCCAGAGGGGGAATCGATCACGGAGGGCTTCTACATCAACCTTGCTACCCGACTGGTGATGTGTGAGTATTTGACCACAAACCTACGGGTCCATATCTAGTAGGTAGATGGCTTCTCCTCTCTCTTTGATCTTAAATGCAATGTTCTCCTTGATCTTCTTGGAGTTCCATCGGATGTTATCTTCTTTTATGGTGTGTTTGTTGGGATTCGATGAATTGTGAGTTTATGATCATATTATTCATTGAAGGTAAATGAGTCTTTTTTGAACTTTTATTATGCATGATTATGATAGCTTTGTATTTCTCTTTGATCTATCCAATTGGTTTGGCTAACTAGATTGATTTATCTTCAGTGGGAGAGGTGCTTTGTAATGAGTTCAATCTTGTGGTCTCTTCAGCTCGTGACAGAAAGGGTAGTGAGTGGCATATTTGATTGTTTCCATTAAGGATAAAACGACATGGTTTAATCATATTGCTTGAGTTTACTTTATCTACATCATGTCATCTTACTTAAAGTGTTACTTTGTTTGTCATGAACTTAATACCATAGATGCATGCTGGATAGCGGTCGATTGGCGGAGTAATAGTAGTAGATGCAGGCAGGAGTAGGTGTACTTTTCACGGCCGTGATGCCTATACATGTGATCATTGCCATGAATAATGTCATAACTATATGTGCTTTCCTATCAATTGCCCAACAGTAATTTTTCTACCTACCGTAGACTATTGTTTCGAGAGAGAAGACTCTAGTGAAAACTATGGCCCCCGGGTCTATCTTAATCACATTAGTAAAGCCAAAAATACCATGCTGCAATTTATTTACTTTACTTTTTATCTATATACCACTATCATAATTAATCCTTGCAAGTAACAAGTTCAAGGGGATTGACAACCCTCTTGCCCGCGTTGGGTGCAAGTATTTGCTTTTCTGTGTGTAGGTGTTGTTGACGAGAATTTGTGTGGTTCTCCTATTGGTTCTATAACCTTGGTTCTCACTAGGGGAAATACTTATCTGCTACTATATTGCTTCACCCTTCCTCTTCGGGGAAGATCCCAACGTAGCTCACAAGTAGCACTTTGATCCTCGTGAGCTGCATTGAGATTTCCCCGAAGTGGAGAGAATTATGCACTAGAATAGATATAAGTATTTCCCTTAGTTAAGAACCAAGTTTATCAATCCTGTAGGAGAACCATGCGAAACCTCGTGAACATCACCTACACACAAAAGAGCAAATACTTGCACCCAACACAATCAAGGGGGTTGTCAATCCCCTTGACGGTTAATTACAAGGATCAAATTTCATAATGATAGATGGATAAATAAAACACAAAATAAAAGAACTATAAATAAATTGTGGCAAGGTATTTTTGGATTTTAATATATAGTAAAGGTAGACCCGGGGGCCACAGTTTTCACTAGAGGCTTCTCTCTCGAACAAAAAGCATACGGTGGGTAAACAAATTATTGTTGGGAAATTGATAGAAAAGCGCATAGTTATGACGATATTCAATGCAATTATCATGTATATAGGAATCACGTCCGATACAATTAAACCGAATCCTGTTTTCATCTACTACTATTACTCCACCCATTGACAGCTATACATCATGCATCTAGAGTATTAAGTTCATAAAGGAGTAACACCTTAAGCAAGATGACATGATGTAGACAAAGTAAACTCAATCAATATGAATAAACCCCATCATTTTCTCCTTAATGGCAAAAATACAAATACATGTCTTATCCCCTTCTGTCACTGGGCTATAGATCACCACAAGATCGAACCCATTACAAAGCACCTCTCCCATTGCAAGATAAATCAATCTAGTTGGCCAAACGAAACGGATAGATCGGAGAGAAATACGAATCTATAACAATCATGCATATAAGAATTCAGAAAAGACTCAAATATTTATCATGAATAATCATATAATAAACCCACAATTCATCGGATCCCAACAAACACACTACAGAAGAAGATTACATCGAATAGATCTCCAAGAACAACAAGGAGAAAACTGTATTGAAGATCAAAGAGAGTGAAGAAGCCATCTAGCTACTAGCTATGGACACGTAGGTCCGTGGTAAAATACCCATGCATCATCGGCAGGGCAGCAAGGTTGATGTAGAAGCCCTCCGTAATCGATTCCCCCTCCGACAGAGTGCTGAAAAAGGCCTCCAGATGGGTTCGCGAAAGAACAAAAACTTGCGGTGGTGGAAGAAGTTTTTTGGGTGGTTCTCTATTGTTTTCTTGATTTTATAGAATTTATAGAGCTGGAGTTAGGTCAAACGGAGCCCCGAGGGACCCACAAGGTACTATGGCGCACCCCCAGGGGCATGCCCTAGTGCCTTGCTGTCTATTTGTTTGCCTTCTGTTCTCCTTCCGAAGCTTTTAGGGTCTCTCTTGTCCAGAAAAAAAACATCAATTTTTTTTGTGGCATTTGGAATTCATTTGGTACTCATTTCCTAGAAAACCAAAAATAGGCAATAAAACAGTAACTGGCACTTGGCACTGGGTTAATTGGTTAGTCCCAAATAATGATATATAATTGCATATAATACATCCAAAATTGATACTACAGTAGCATGGAATAATCAAAAGTTATAGATACGTTGGAGACATATCAAGCATCCCCAAGCTTAATTCTTGCTCATCCTCGAGTAGGTAAATGATAAAAATAGAATCTTTGATGTGGAATGCTACCTAACATGTGCATCATGTAATCTTTCTTTTATGGTATGAATATTTAGATCCAGATGATTTTAGATCCGGATGATTCAAAGCAACAGTCTATAATTTGACATAAAGACATCAATACTCAGGCGTACCAACAAGCAATCATGCCTTTCAGAATAAAAATCATAAAGAACGCTATCCCTACAAAATCATATAGCCTTGTCATGCTCTATCTTCTTAACACAAAGTATAAATCATGCACTACCCTGGTGTCAGCCAAGCAATTGGTTCATACATTTTGACGTGCTTTAGCTTTTTCAACCCCTACGAAATACATGAACGCAAGCCATGAATAAAGCACTATGGGTGGAATTAATAGAGTATGGTGGTAGAGACTATATGGAGAAGACAAGAAAGGAGAAAGTCTCACATCGATGAGACTAATCAACGGGCTATGGAGATGCCCATCAATTGATGTCGATGCAAGGAGTAGGGATTGCCATGCAACCGATGCACTAAGAGCTATAAGTGTATGAAAGATCAAAATGAAAACTAAGTGGGTGTCCATCCAACTTGCTTGCTCTAGAACACCTCGGGCATTTGAGAAAACCCATTATCGGAATATACAATCCAAGTTCTATAATGAAAAATTCCCTCTAGTTATATGAAAGTGACTACATAGGAGACATTCCATATGAAAAACATGGTGCTACTTTGAAGCACAAGTGTGGAAAAAGATAGTAACATTTCCCCTTCTCTCATTTTTTGGTGGGCTCTTTTTGGCCTCTTTTTTTCTGGGCTCTTTTTGGCCTCTTTTTCTTTATTATTTCCTCACTTGGACAATGCTCTAATAATGAATAATGATGATCATCACACTTTTATTAACTTACAACTCAAAATTACAACTCGATCCTAAAACAAAATATGACTCTATATGAATGCCTTTGGCAGTGTACCAGGATGTGCAATGATCTAGTGTAACATGTATAAAAATGATGAACGATGGCTGAGCCATAAATACTATGTCAGCTATATGATCATGCAAAGAAATATTACAATGATGATGTGTGTCATAATAACAGAACGGAGGAAGTTGCATGACAACATATCTCGGAATAGCTATGGAAATGCCATAATAGGTAGGTATGGTGGCTGTTTTCAGGAATATATAAGAAGATTTATATGTGATAGAGCGTATCATATCATGGAGTTTGAATGCACTGGCGAAGTATGCACCACATCTCAAGGTGAGAAAGGGCATCGCACGATACCGAAGAGGCTATCAAATGGCGGAAAGGTGAGAGTGCGTATAATCCATGGACTCAAATTAGTCATAAAGAACTCACATATTTATTGTGAAAGTTTATTAGCCCTCAAAGCAACATACTACTACGATGCCCCTAGGGGGAGGTTGGTAGGAGTTAACCATTGCGCGCCCCCGACCTTCACGCAAAGTGACAGTGTTCTGGACTAGGGGGGTACTCACCATGTCATCTCCCGACTAGGTGGATCGGCCCGAGGACCCCATGGCCGTTCACTAATGCGCCACCTCGGGCAGCCCATGACGAATACCAGGACGGCTCCACAAGACTTAGCACCCAAGCCGAGGACTCTCTTAAACCCTAGGCCTCCGGTGTATTATATAAACCGAGGCCAGGTTAGTCGATAGATGGTCTCAAATTCATTAGAACAATCTCGTGGTAGATACATGTACTCTGTACAACACCCCATATGAATACAACCAAAAGCAGGACGTAGGGTATTATCTCTTCGAGAGAGCCCGAACCTGGGTAAAATCTTGTGTCCATGTTACCATCGCACCAAGACGCCTAGCTTAGGACCCCTACTATGAGCTATGCCGGATATAGAACCGACATTGGTGCTTCCATTGAGAGCCTCCTAGGTGTTCGTCATGGTTTGATGGGAATCAAAATCGATGATCAGGTGTTGTTTTTTCAGTTTGATCAGTATTGTATAAATTGGTTTGTTTCCAAAGGATTTTCCCTGCCGCCTCTTTTGTTTTGTCTGCAGATCAGACCGTAGTCAGCAGATAATTCAACGGATACTGCCGAACTGATGTGATGCGAGTTACTAGATCTGATTTGACATCACACCACACTCAAAAAAAATTAAACGGTGATAATCTGCCAACAGCAAACAACTGTGCTGCGGAAACTGCTGATGTGCCGTCCTAAGCGGACGCTTACACGGACAAGTACCTACTAGCAGCGCGGTGAAAGGTCAAAAAAAAGCACCCATGTGCACAGATTCCAAAAGGCATCATGACGTAAAGCTGCCCAAGCTAAGTATCCAACCTGGTTTTGTTTTTTGTACTAGTACTCTCTCCTGTACTTGAGGTTGAGACCAATTTAATTTTAGTACTAGTTCTCTTACTTACTAATTGTCCTGCTCAAGCGTCATCAATATAATCTAATGTTTTTCGGTTAAATTCATTTTATGTAAATTATCTTTTTCGCAAGTCGTGGCTGCCGAGTTGTGCTATTTTGCTTGCAGTCAGCCCAGGATCAAGAAAATTTTAACGATGCCAGCTGTACCGTTGATTGGCCGTACGTCGGATCCAGACTCTGTTGCAGTTACTTGAAGCACAATTAAGTCACGAAGACGCGTTAGCCCACGAGTAGTGGAAGTCCCTGAAGAAACACACACATGCAACGGCAGCCTAGAGTGGCAGGTTCGTTGCGCGCGTCTGGCCGGCGGTGATCTAGCCGAGGAAACCGTGTTGAGAAGGACACATGGGCCGATCAAAATCCTGCTCGGCGGAGCACACATCAGGGAGATTCATTACTTTTCTTTTTGATTCAGCTCTTGGTCGACTGCTGGCCCTCTGCTACTTGTGTCTGAAAAGTTCATAGACCTAGAGTACTACTGGACCTAATTAACTACTAGTTTTGCAGCACGATACTCTAAATTTGGTCTGCGAATTCTAGTAATTGAAGTACTACTACTCCATGTAAAGATCAAAACCAATATATTTTTGGTGTTGGTGGTACCATTTCTGTACATATCGCTTCTTTTTTGCCTCGGTCTGCTACAATCATTGCTGTCAAACAAGTTTTATTTTTTCAGTCTATTTGTTTAGCTCGTAAAATTATTGCATGCAGAGTTTTTTCTCTCTGTTGGTTTGTAGTACATTATTTTTTGCAGAGATATTCTACCGATACTTGTACGTGGCGTCGGTCTGGCGAGTCTCTTGCTGTCACCTCGGCCTGTCGAGCTATCTCGACATCGATCTCACGCCAGATTATCGACCTCGACTACGTCACACCGCCATCTTGGCGATCCGACGTCGTTGTCCCGCCTGCTCCGTTCATGTTGTGGCGATGCCTCGGCGCGCGTCCCTGTGGCGTCACACAACCACTCCGCCAGGCCAATCTTGGCACTCAGGCCATATTTATTTAATAGTTTACTTCACTTAAATTAATTAAGTAGAAGAATTCTTTTCTTCACTGGTATTACTTTTGGCTTGCACTATTATATGTGTGTAGGCAATCGACTTCGGCGGCGTCACGCCGTCACCTTGGCATGTTGATGTCGTCACCCCACCTCCGTTGACCAAGTGGTATTGTCACCTTGGCGCTTCGCCTCACCTGAACTGGAGGCTTCACCATCACTTCATCGATCTACTCCAGGGACTCCAACATCACCATGCCGACCTGCTTCATCACCTCGGCTAGACTGGAGGCTTCACCTCTCCATAGCGGTCGTGCTGTGTCGTCAGTTCGGAGTGCTGAGCTCTTCGCTCGATCACCTCGGGACCGACTTGGGGGCTGGAACCTCGTCCTATCGTAAGCTCGGGCCACGTAATCAACACCGAGCATATTAACCAGCTAAGTCGCTTTCATGCCCAATTTTTTTAATGTTTAATTTTTGTTTGGTTCGATCAAGCATTATATTTTTGTTAAACAAAAAACTATTTGTTAAAAACTTTGTTTGTTAAAAAAGTTGTTTGTTAAAAACTAGGTTTGTTAAAAACTCTGTTTGTTAAAAATGTTGTTTGTTAAAAAACACTCCTTTTGCCTCCAAGTTAACTGGGGGCTCTTAAATTCACATGAGCCGTTATATAATGAATGATTTTATTCTTAACCATTGCAAAGTCTTTTTCTACCACTCATTTTTCAACTCAAGTGTACGGGCCAGATGGCCTGGTCTCTCTCTCTCTCTCTCTTTCTCTCTCTCTCTCTCTAAAGCCGCTCGAGTTTAGTTCACTAAACTGGCATTTGAGAAGCACTCTGCCTTCGGGTCAGGGAGGTTGAAGCCGAAGGCTGGCGTACTTGAAGTCTAGAGATTGGATGTGTCATGTTAAAGCACGACGGAAACACACATTTATCTTAAAGACCAATTCTAGATTGGCACCAATAAACTTGGTTTAATTTAAACGCAAAGTTTTATGTGAGTTTTTTGGCTGTCTGAGCTTATGACACTTTTAACCTATTTGTGTGTCTCTAGCATAAGTCTAGCAGTACAATGGCAGACTCCTTTAAATCATCGGCAATATCAATGGAGGGCTGTGACTAGCGTCAAACCCACCAAAAACAAGGTACCCAGTCCTCGGCAAAGCATTCTCGGACATTGCTTTATATGCATCGGTTTCAAATTGTGTCTTCGGTCAATAGTTGGGTTGCCCGGCTCCTGTGCTTGCCTCCTATGTTTCGCTTTGTTCGTCTAGATATGCAAAGGAAGAACCACTTCAATTGTGTTTTCATCTCAAATGGCTAAGCGCCTCAGTGAAGAAAGCCGAAAACTGACTGTCACAATGAGCGTAAACCGGTCAGCGATCTGATGACTGTGTCAAACTATAGATCGATAGTGGTTACCCCATGTTAAACAATGGGCCTTTCATAGACGTCGAACACTAACCGAGGGCTAGTAACTGGCCTCCCAAACTTTAAGCTCCTATCACTAAGTGAAAGTTATAAAGCCTGCATATCTGATTGCCTCATTTCCGCTAATGCAACCGCCTCTGGGCACCGAGACATAGGCTAAGGGTTTTCTTGTTACTGTGGAAGCACCCTGTGTAGCATCTATAAATGGGTAGAGGCCGACGATGGGCCATTTTCAATGATAAATGGCCGCAACAGAGTCAAAATAAACATATCTCATTAGCGTTTGTATTCAATATACAAGCGTTGCCTTCCATAATCATCGTTATAAAGCCATAAATATGCATCAAATTTAGTTAAGATTTTGGCCAAGCTGGGTTGCCTGGCTCCTATGCTTACCCCCTACGTTCCCGATAGTTTGGCTTGGGGGTAAAGGGAGAACCACTGTGATTGTTACTTCTGGGTCATCCGGGTTAGTACCTCAGACTGGGTGAAGCCAAAAGCTGGCCATCTTAAGAATATAATTGGTCGGCAACGACGGAAGTGAAAATTTTAGGTTCACTAAAGACCACAAAGTTCGGGAACTTTCCCCAAACTAAATCCTCAATATTTTTCTCTCACATTGATCGGAGTTGAGGTTTCACGATCATGGTCAACATGATTTCCTGGGAAAAGGAACTTATAAAGGAACTATTTTTCCTGGAAGATGTTTCTTACATTCAAAAGTAATATAACATATCTCTCAGCGTACCTTTATTTATAAAACTGTATGGCCGGATTGCCTTGTTTGCCGTAAATCTTTGCCCTCATAAAGGCTTTATAAAGTGGGACAAACACTCCCGGGCTACTAGCAAAGGAGGTAGAAGTCGATGGTTGGTCAACAAAGTTGTGTACAATGCGGATCCAATCATTAATGATGTAAAGTACTTGGATACATAGAATCATTAATCATAACTTATGAGTAAAGTCAATTACTGCAGCCCATCTTATAAAGAGTCAAGGGCACAATCTCGCTGAGATAACCAAGTAGCTGACATAACGCTCTCATAATTCTCTATTGGCATTGATTTCCTATCTATTAAGCCCCTTGGGGCCGATCTTGGCAAGCTCGGATTTTGCTAGCTCTAGCTCCTTTAAGAGATCTTTGTTCTCTTTTCCGAGAAGTCTGTGTTAAACACAATAAAATTTTCTGTCAAGCGGATATTGATCCTTAATTCGGCCACTAGTGCCCACATTAAGGCTCGGGGGCTACTGGGCTTCATGCTTCTCATTAACAAATATTAAAGGGACACATCGATCCCCTGATCTGATGTTGCCACCCCACCAGTGGCTCGTGGGCTACTGCATTGATGATTCAGTGCAGATAATTTACAAAGTGCAAAACCATTTCTAAGGAGATTACGATCCTCAGGTGCATCTCCAATTTTTGGCCGACACACACCTTGAGGGCTACTGGCTATATATATCGGTAGAGAATAAATTGCACAAATAAAAAAATATCTGCTAAAAATCATCCCAAGACCGAGGTGGTGCACCACCTTGGAAGCAGTTCGGCATAAAGCTTGGATACAAGTGGCTAGGTCCATATAGGACGTTTCCAACATTAAGCTCAGTTGAACTCCCTCAACTTTTTCAAATCAAGCTGGTCTATGATACCTCGGATGTAGTCCGGCGTTGGAGCTCGGCTGCAAAACGACACCTCAGATACAATCCAGTGTTGGAGCTCGGCTGCAAAACGACACCTCGGATACAACCCGGCGTTAGAGTTCAGACGTAAGAGGACACCATCGCAAGGGAAACACCTCAAACCCGAGGTGTGGCGTAAAAAATAATAAGGCATTGATAAAGGCCGACAACTTAAACGACTCCTCGGATGCCCAATGTGTGATCTCTTTGGATTCAGCTCTGTGGTCCTCAAGATCGAAGACGGGAATATTTGTTGAACCAAATTTCAAGACCAACGGCCGAAGGTGAAGAACAGTTTGTAAGAACCGAGGAGTGTCCCTAACTTGAAGACCGGTTTAGGGGGCTACCAACGGTGTCCTAGACTAGGGGGTACTCACCACATCGTCTCCTGATCAGGTGGATCAGGCCGGGGACCCCCATGACGGTTCACTAATGGCCCACTTCGGGCAGCCCATGACGAATACCAGGAAGACTGCACAAGACTTGGTGCCCAAGCCAAGGACTCTCCTAAACCCCAGGCCTCCGGTGTATTATATAAACCGAGGTCGGGTTAGTAAATAGATGGTCTCATATTCATTAGAACAATCTCGTGGTAGATACATGTACTCTGTACAACACCCCATATGAATACAATCAAAAGTAGGACGTAGGGTATTATCTCTTCGAGAGAGCCCGAACCTAGGTAAAATCATGTGTCCATGTTACCATCGCTCCAAGACGCCTAGCTTAGGACCCTCTTATTGAGTGTCTTGAAAGCAAAGTGCTACTACGCATGCCCCTAGGGGGGAGGTTGGTAGGAGTTAACCATCGCGCACCCCCGACCTTCACGCAAAGGAAGACACTCAATAGTAAATCGGGCTCCAACTTATTAGCATAACTAGAGACTATACGTGCATGCTTCAGGAATCACAAACCTTAACACCAATATTCTTACTAAACCATAATCATTCACTAGTACCTCACATATTACCATCTTTATATCGCAAAACTATTGCAAGGAATCAAACTTATCATATCCAGTGATCTACATGAAAGTTTTTATTATATCTTTCTTGAATACCTATCATATTAGGACCGATTTCGTAACCCGTGCATATTTCCATTACTACTATCAAACTCTCAAAATGATATAAGTGAAGCATGAGAGTATATATATTTATTTAATACAACCATCGCCGTGCTCTAAAAGATATGAGTGAAGTAGTACTAGAGCAACTGCCTAGCTCAAAAGATATAAGTGAAGCACAAAGAGTATTCTAACAAATCATGAATAAGTCTGTGTCCCTCTCAAAAGGGGTGTCCAACAAAGATGATTGTGTCAAACTAAAAAGCAAACAAATCAAAGACTCATATAATAAACGACGCTCCAAGCAAAACTCATATCATGTGATGTATAAAAATATAGCTCCAAGTAATTTACCGATGGTCTTGGGTGTCCTTGAAAATTGCCTTGGGGTGCCTTGGAAATCCCCAAGCTTAGGTTCTTGCCACTCCTTATTCCTTCATCCATCGCGATCTCACTCAAAACTTGAAAACTTCAGCACAAAAACTCAACAGAAAACTCATGAGATCCGTTAGTACAACAAGCCAATCATAAACCACTGTTGCGAACCCATTCATATTTTATTATTTCATATTACCTACTGTATTCTAACTTTACCATGACTTATGCCCCCCCAATACAATCCATATATTTATTAAAAGAAGCAAACAATGCAACGAAAACAGAATGTATCAAAAACAGAAAAGTCTGTAATGACATGGAGAAATGCAATACTTATATAACTCCAAACAATTTGAAACATTAGGAAAACATGGGAAATTTGTATATCAATCATGTGTTAAAAATTCAGAATTTTATCAAGTTCCAGTGAATTTAAACAATTCTGCTACTAAGCGCAAAACTTTCTGTTTTTTCACAAAATCATATCAACTATCGTCAAAATCATCCCAAAGGCTTTACTTGGCACAAGCACTAATTTAAATAGAAAAGCACAACCATAAAAGTAGCATAATTGTGTGCACAAAAAAATAGAAAAGAAACAAGAAAAATAAAGATAACTATTGGGTTGCCTCCCAACAAGCGCTATTGTTTTACGGCCCTAGCTAGGTGTGATGGAAAGTTTCAAGTGTTGTCATCCTTTAAATTAATTCCATAGGTGGACCTCATAATAGATTCATATGGTGGATTGATTTTCTTTCTAGGGAAGTGTTCCATTCCTTTCTTTAGTGGAAATTGGAATCTTACATTACCTTCTTTCATATCAATAATAGCACCTATGAAAGGCCTACCAAGTATTATAGGACAAGACGGATTGCAATCAATATCAAGCACAATGAAATCAATAGGCACATAATTTATATTTTCAAAATAGCACATCATTTATTCTACCAAAAGGGTTCTTAATAGTGGAATCCGCTAAGTACAAATTGAGAGAACACTAATCCAAATTATGAAGACCTAGCACATCGGATAAAGATTTTGGTATTTTGGAAACGCTAGCACCCAAATCACATAAAGCAATACACTCATAATTTTTGATATTTATTTCAACAGTAGGTTCCCAGTCATCATATAATTTCCTAGGCATTCAAACCTCCAATTCTATCTTTTCTTCTAAAGCTTTCATCATAGCTTCTACAAAATGTTCAGTAAAAGCTTTATTTTGTTCATAAGCATTGGGTGAATTTATCATGGATTGCAACAAGAAAATACACTCAATTAAAGAACAAGTATCATAATTAAAATCCTTGAAATCTAAAGTAGTGGGCACATCACTATTTAAAGTTTTGACCTCTCCAAACCCACCTTTATCACCTTTTCATGAAGATTTTCACCCTTCGAACAATGGGGATGCCTTCTAGCTAAAGTTGACTCGTCTTTAATACCATTTTCATCAAGTTTTTTATTTATAAATAAAGATTCAATGGGTGAGACACCAATCATTTTAATATCTTCATCATGATTATGATAAAAACCACGCGGAATCGCTTTTTCTAAGAATTGTTGCTTAGCTCTTAATCTAGTGGTTCTTTCTTTAATTTAATTTACCGATACATAGATAGCTTTATGGACTCACTAAGCCGGGTGGCATTATTTGAGATTTTCCCCATCATGAGCAATTCTATCCATGTTCCTAGCCATATCATCAACTTTATTCATTTTTTCCTCTATCATAGTATTGAATTTTTTTCGAGAATTAATAAATTCTTTAATATTACTTTCAAGATCAGAGGGCATCCCATTATTATTATAAGAATTACCATAGGAATTTCCATAATCATTAGAGGAATTTCCAGGTAATGACATAGGATTAAAATTACCCCTATAAGCACTACTACTGAAATTATTCCGAGAGACAAAATTCACATCAATGGAATCATTATTTTTCTCAACCAAAGTAGACAATGGCATATAATTAGGATCTATATGAGCACTCTTACTATCAACCAGTTTCATAAGCGCATCCATTTTATCACTCAAAGTATTAATTTCTTCAACATAATTCAGCTGTTTACTAGTTGGAGTTCTTTCAGTATGCCATTGTGAATAATTTGCCATAATATTATCAAGTAGTTTTGTATCTTCTCCTAATGTGATTTCCATAAAGGTAACCCCCACTGCGGAACCTAAAAGATTTCTAGAAACAAAGTTCAATCCCGTATAATTTTTTTGTATGATCAACCATAAGCTTAAACAATTAGTGGGGCAATTTCTTATCATTAAGTTCATTCTCTCCTAAGATTGTGCGACATGTTCATTCTCAAGTTTCTTAAAATTGATGCTTTGATTTTCAAGAGAAATATTTTTTGCGGAAGAAAAATACTTGGCAATAAAAACATCCTTACACTTATCCAAAGAATCAACACTATTTCACGGCAAGGATGAAAACCAAGTTTTAGCATGATCTCGTAACGAAAATGGAAATAATTTCAATTTGAAAATATCATTATCCATATCTTTGATCTTCTGCATATCATACAATTCAATGAAAGTATTAAGATGGGATGCAACATCTTTATTAGGACTACCAGAAAATTGTTCTTTCATAACAAGATTTAGCATAGCAACATTAATATCACACGACTCTGCACTAGTGGCAGGTGGAGCAATTGGAGTACTAATAAAATCATTATTATTAGTATTGGAAAAGTCACAACTTTGTATTTTTTGAGACATCGCGACAAAGCAAGCAAACAAGTAAACGATTTTTTTGTGTTTCTGTAAAAATGTTTTAGAAGTGGGGGAGATGAAAACGAGAGGCAAATGGCAAATGAAAGTAAATGCAAGTAGATGATAGTTTATGTGAAGGTACTTGGTAGGTTTTGGTGATTTCTCCCCAACAACGGCACCAGAAATTCTTCCTGCTACTTGTGAGCCGCGTCGAGATTTCCCCGAAGAGGAGACGATGATCTAGTACAGTAGAGATAAGTATTTCCCTCAGTTAAGAACCAAGGTAATCAATCCAGTAGGAGAACCCCACAAAACCTCATGAACATCACCTACACACAAAAGAGCAAATACTTGCACCCAACGCGATCAAGGGGGTTGCCAATCCCCACGATGGTTAATTGCAAGGATCAAATCTGATAATGATAGATGGATAAATAAAACACAAAATAAAGGAACGGTAAATAAATTGCAGCAAGGTATTTTTGGATTTTAATATATGATAAAGGTAGACCCGGGGGCCATAGTTTTCACTAGAGGCTTCTCTCTCGAACAAAAAGCATACGGTGGGTAAACAAATTACTGTTGGGCAATTGATAGAAAAGCGCATAGTTATGATGATATTCAAAGCAATGATCATGTATACATGCATCACGTTCGAGACAAGTAGAACGACTCCTGCCTACATCTACTACTATTACTCCACCCACTGACCGCTATCCAGCATGCATCTAGAGTGTTAAGTTCATGGAAAATGGAGTAATGCCTTAAGTAAGATGACAAAATGTAGACAAAGTAAACTCAATCAATATGAATAAATGTATACAAAGTAAACTCAATCAATATGAATACACCCCATCATTTTCCCCTTAATGGCAACAATACAAATACGTGTCTTGTCCCCTTCTGTCACTGGGATATAGATCACCGCAAGATCAAACCCATTACAAAGCACCTCTCCCATTGCAAGATAAATCAATCTAGTTGGCCAAACCAAACGGATAGATCAGAGAGAAATACAAAGCTATCACAATCATGCATATAAGAATTTAGAAAAGACTCAAATATTTCTCATGAATAATCTGATCATAAACCCATAATTCATCAAATCCCAACAAACACACCGCAAAAGACGATTACATCGAATAGATCTCCAAGAACATCGAGGAGAACATTGTATTGAAGATCAAACAGAGATAGAAGAAGCCATATAGATACTAGCTATGGACCCATAGGTTTGTGGTAAACTACTCACATATCATCGGAAAAGGCAGCAAGGTTGATGTATAAGCCCTCCATGATCGATTCCCCCTTTGATAGAGTACCAGCAATGGCCTCTAGATGGGATCACGGAACAACGTAAAATGGCGGCAACAGAAAAAGTATTTTGGGTAGTTCTTTGTTGTTTTCCCGATTTTAGATAATTTATAGAGCTCGATTTAGGCCAGACACAGCCTCGAGGGACCCACAAGGTACTAGGGTGCCCCTAGGGCACACCCTAGTGCCTTGTCATCTACTAGTTTGCCTTCTAGTCTCCCCCGAAGCTTCTAGGGTCTCTCTTGTCCAGAAAAAGTCATCGAAAAGTTCCGTGGCATTTGGACTTCATTTGGTACTGATTTCCTGGAGAACCAAAAATAGGCCAAAAAACAACAACTGGCACTGGTCACGAGGTTAATAGGTTAGTCCCAAAAAATGATATATAATTTCATATAGAACATCGAAGATTGATACTATAATAGCATGGAACAATAAAAAATTATAGATACATTGGAGACATATCACACTTTCCCTCATGAACCAGCTTGCGTCTACTCCACCATAAATACCACATAGTTATGCGATCAGCTCCCGTGCATTCTGGATGCCCAATATGCATAGCTCTTTCTCTGGCATGAGAAGTAATAATTCAAGAATTGCCTCTCCTGCATGATCGATAACACACACTTTTTTTAACCGCTTCATACGTCCCCACCTTATCCCACCCCTCTTTTGTGTTTTGACAGAGAAACAACACGTGTTTAGTTTTCTATGGACCATTCGAGCATGATGGACAAGTATGATTTTTTTCATATATCTATTGGCCAGCATAACACGACACGGGAGGGTCCCATGTAACACACTTCAGATAAATATTTTTACCTTCACCAGACAAGGTAATTTCCAAATCTTACTCCAAATAGGATTGACTTTATTTCTACCCATACCATTTGTGTATTCCAGTTTCCTCCTATGTTGGTTGTTCCATTCTTCCAAATAAGTTGATCGAACAGTGAACCATCCATTTTTTGTATAGCTCCAAGCAATGAAATCCGACATATTATTCATGGGGAGAGGGATCGTCAGGACTCGTTGAGCATGAATTGGCCATAGTGGTTGGTTTACCAAATCTTCATCCCAAACATTCATGACTGGATCAATTAGATCCGAAACATTTTCCAGAAGATTCCGTCATCTATAAGTAATAACTCTTATACTCGCACTATTAGGGATCCAAGCATCTCTCATATATCTATATTTTGTCCATTTCCAACTCATGAAATATATCCATTTATGAGAGAGTCTACTCCTATCATAATGCTTTGCCAAGTAAAGTAGGAACCCTTTTTTAAACTCGTGTTCCTCAAATCACCCTCCAGGAAATACTAGGCTCTTAAGATTGTGGAACATAACGAATTAGGATTATCAAGAAGACACCAAGCTTGTTTGGTAAACAAAGCCAAATTAAAACAGTGTATGTATCGAAAGCCCATACCTCCTTGGTTTTTCGGAACACAAATCTTCCACCATACCATCCAATGCATCATTTTGTGGTTGTCCTTGTCATGCCACCAAAATTGTGACATCGCGTCAATGATTCCTTTGCAAAAAATAGTAATTTTAAAGACGGACATGGCATAAGTCGGGATAGCTTTAACAATAGATCTGAGAAAAAATTCCTTTCCTCGAGTAGATAGCAATTGTTCCTTCCCAACCACTAATTTTCATAATAATCCAATCAATCAGGAACTGGAAGCAGTCACTTTTATCCATACCCACATTGGTAGTTAAACCCAAATGTTTGCCATTGAGTGCTTTGGTCATAATATTCAAAATACTGCAAATTTGCTCCTTGTCTCCCACTTTTGTATTGGTATAAAAAATATGCTAGATTTTTTGATACTCACATTTGTCCCGAGACGACACAATAATCATCCAAAGCTGCTTTCAAAGCCTCCGCATTCATGGCATTGGCTGCATTGAGGATCAAAGAATCATCGGCAAAAATGAGATTTGAAACAAAAGGGGCTTCTCTGCAAACCTTAATACCAAAAATAAGACCCATCTCCTCCGCATTAGCAAGACTGCCGTTAGGCCCTCTATACATAACAAGAGTAAGTAGGGAGAGAGAGGATCCCCTTGCCTCAGTCCTCTAGTAGGTTTAAAATTTTGAGTCTCTTCAACATGAAAATGAACTCGATACTGCACAGAGACACACTATATAATTAGGTTCACCCAACTCTCTTGGAAACCCAACTTCAACAAAAATTCTTTTTAAAAAGACCATTCCACTCGGTCATTGCAACATCCCAATTTTCAATTTGGATGTTATACATAGATCATTCATATGCATACATGATTTATTGCATTTTGTTGCTTGTTTTAGTTGCATTTTGATCCAAGAGGCCTTAAGCAACTCAAGGACCAATATGAGAGAGTTGGAGGTTTCACAAAAATCCAATTTTGATTTATCAAAATTTGGTAATTTGATCAAATTGTTTTTCAAAATTCTTTTTCCAAATATTTTAAAAATAATGAGAGAAGATAAAATGACTTCTTCAAATCAGTAGAAAAATAATGGAAATTGAATTTTGAATTTTTGAGAGTTTATTTGATTATTATTCGCTAGTTTATTTATTAATTAGCCGAGTATTTAGAACTGCAAAGTTTATTTTTAGTTTAGGCATATAAGTCCAGAAAAATGTTCACGAGGTCACTAGTAAGGCCATTTAGCTACGTGAATTTTTCTGGAATTTTTAGGACTATATTTATATTTATTTTAGTGTTTTTTAGATTCTAGGAAAAATTGTTTTAAAAAATAGTTCCGACTGGGCCGGCCAGCTCAACCCCAGGACACGGCCCAACTCCCGTGCCAACCGCCATCACCGCCGTCTTCCAGCCGGACTCCGGCAGGAGTGCGGGTCGCCGGCACCCGTGCTGCCCCTTCCCCAAGTAGGACGAGCCCCCTCTCTCCGCCTTTAAATACGGGAACCCCCGGCCCCCTCTCTCCTCATCTCGTTGTTACCCACCGAACCCGCGCCGCGCCGCTGCTTGCACCGCCGCCTGCCGCTGTTGCTGCTGCTGCCATTGCGTGCCGCCGCTGCCGCTACTCACCGCTGCTGCCACTACCTCGCTGCCTATCGCTGACGCTCGCCGGAGCCACCGCCCCATCGAACCCCGCCACCGTTGACCAAGTCGCCGCCATCAAAGACCGAAAACCGATCAGTTTTTCTCTCATTTTTTTATTTTAGATTAGATTGGTTTTTTAGTTTGTTAATTAGCGAACGTTCACTCATTTAGATCTGTTAATGAATGAATTCGTTCGTTTGTCTCTGTTAGTGGACGTTCGTCCGATAGTTTTTACTAATTATGTTTATTTTTGGCCAGAGACCTATCCCTGAATAGTTTTATTGCAGATTAGCCCCTGATCTTCAAACTAGCGTAACTTTTAGCTCGTTTGTCCAAATTAGATGAAACTAACACCTAAATCTTTAGAGCAATCCCCTCTATCCAGTGAATCAACTTAAACATGATTTTGATAATCTAAAATTTGATTTTAGTTCAGATTAGTATTTGATCGTGTTGTGTTTGTATCTTGAGTTTCGTAGCTCCGTTTGAGTTGATTCTTTTTGCAAATCGTAGCTAATCACATGTACCTACTATTAAGATCTAATTCACACAAAATTAATACTGTTAGAATTTGTTTTCTGTTTGGATTAGTTATGTGCTTGTTTCGAGTTTTATTTGGATCTTTTCTCGTTTTCTCTTTGCATCGTTTGCTTGATTGCTTACGTATGCTACTGTTTATCTATGCTAGATTTTCCGGAGTGCAAAGCATGTTACTACGAATCTCTAGAGTTTTCCGATCATCAGCAAGGCAAGTTACACTTTGATCATACTCTTCTATATCCAGTTTTTACTATGCATTAGTATTGCCCCTCAAATATTTGCATGAGTAGGATTGGGAACATGTGGTTTTGGTTGTAGTACTTGAGGTAGGAACGTATTACCTTTGATCACCCCAAGAATATACGTTATGCTCATATATTGCTTAGCCATGCTCGTAGACGGGGTTTGGATCGTGATATACATGGAAGTTGTGAGAGATAATAATTTTGGATAACATTAAGGTGGCAACATTTATACACATCTGGGTGGATTGGTTGGGGCACCTAGAGAAACCAATGCTTGCCCATTGGGAAATCCCAGAGTACCCGTGTGATTTTTCCTCGGTTCGTCACCCAGGCTCAAAGGGATCATATGATATTTCATGCCTAGAAGCTTCCGTGTGCAGCCACAAGCCATCATGGGCTCTGGCATAGTTGAGTAAGTAGTGTGAGCTCTTGAAGAGGTGGACTAGCAGATATAGGGGAAAGTAGGTGTACCGGTCTACCCAGAGTAGAGAGTTAATGCTTCAGAAAGACTATGACTCGATCTTCCGATCATGGATGCGGTCGAGTCTTGTGCGGAAAAGTGTGCAACCTCTGAAGAGTATATAAACTAATCATGGTTAGCCGTGTCCCCGGTTATGGAAATCTTGAGTATCCAGAAGTTGATATTATTGTTGATATCATCACTCTTTAATTAAATGGAAGTGGGTTTAATGATGATACTTGATTAAATGTTGAGATTTGAGTTGGAGGAACCTTCTCAAATATTGGTTTAACTTTGTAGTAAATAAAATTTATTCCTTTGTTGTAGGGAAAAATTAGCTTTATGCAAAATTAAACTTAGAGCCTCCACCAGCCAAATATGCATGTAGATATAGTTTCTTGCATTACTTGCTCTACAGTGTAACTCTGCCAGCATATTCCATGTGCTGACCTACACGGCTGCAACTTCTCATGTTGGCGACTTTACCGACGAAGAATAAGGTGCGATAGGTCGTTGTCATGCACTCAGATATGTTGTTGGAGTTGATGGACTCATCTATCTTCGAAGCATCCGCAGTTATTAGTTTAGATGGCCTTCAGCCATTTTATTTGTGTAACAGATACTCTTTATGAGGACCTCGATGTAATAAGTGAGTGATTGAACTCTGTTATAATTTCTCGAGTATCGTGTGTGTCAGCATACCGATCCAGGGATGACACTTAAGCATAGAGACTTCAGTCCATTAGGATCGTGGTCGCTACAAGATGGTATCAGAGCACGCATTGACTGTAGGACGCGACCACTAGGAAAAGCCACAGGATACTCTTCTATGCTCATTTCTAATCCTCCTCTATTTCTGCTCTATAGATGGTGGACCCCAGGAACAAGCTCACTCAGCCGAATGGTGACACCCCTTTCGGACGACACTTAAAGGAAGTCATGAAGTACCTGAACATTGGACTACCAAGCTTCAGTGGAACCTTCACTGCAACTTTACCAGAAGAGGAGTGCTGGAGGATGAAAGTTCGTGTACCTGGTAGGACGTTTGCACCAACAATGGAGCCCATTGATTTTACCCTGGATGCGCCAAGATATAAGTGCATCTAGTGCCCCTTAGTGATTTTGGTGTATTGAAGACTTATAGGTTAAGGGGATGATGCATTTGTGAGTGTACACAGGTCTATAAGTCTATGAGGAGTTTGATATTTACAGAGAAAGTCGACCACTAAAAATGAAGTTCTTCAACTAAAGACTTTGGATTTCTAAAGACTTTCTGAAGACTTTGAAAGTGAAGAAATTGGTGTAACCTGAAGACTTGGCAATCATTCGAGGAACATGAAGCGTGAAGACTTTTGTTTTCGTAGTTTCATTTTCTCTTTTCTTGAGTCATAGGAAACACCGTATTGTTAAAGGGGGTCGAGGAAATACTAAGGAAAAATTTCCATGTGATGCTCAACTCAAAATCCTACACCTACCAATCCCTTCGAGTGAAGCCATTGGAAATCTCATACAGTTCAGTCATATTCTTCAGTGACAGAGACGAAGTTCTTCTGGTCTTTGAGGAATTTGTTCTGACTAAGGAGTTAGGAATTCGCCAGTGTGAATTGCCTACACAATGAGGAACATGATAGTCCTGAGGATTTTGATAGTCAAAATTCCTACCATTGCTGTGCTATGCGCCAGCTGTTCCAAAATATCTACCCACCTAACAGTCATATCAGACAAGTGCATTTATGTCTTATCATGTCGGGCTGCTCCCTAGGCTATAAATAGCCGCCCCTTCAACCACTAGCTAGTTGGCTGCTCCGAGAGAAACTGACACTTGTCATTTGAGAGCATCCCATCCTCTGAGGACTTTGAGCGAAAATCATCAAGTGAGGAAAACCCAAACCCAAATCGATTGAGCATCACTGAAGAGATTGATCATGTGTGGATCCGACGCTTGTTTCCTTTGAAGACTATGCTTCTTCCAGACGGTTAGGCATCAAGGTCTAGAGCATCCAAGAGGATTTGTGGATCGCCGGGTGACCGAGTTTGTGAAGGTTCGGAAGTCACCTGAAGACTTACCACGAGTGATTGGGCGAGGTCTGTGTGACCTTAGCTCAAGGAGAATACGGTGAGGACTATGTGTCCGGGACTAGGTGTCCTCGAGTTTAAATACTCAGCTGCTCCAACCAGATGTACAACTGAGACAACAGTTGGAACTGGTCTACCAAATCATTGTCTTCACCGAGCTTACTGGTTCTATTTCCTCAACTCTTTCATTTCCTCATGTCTGTTGTTGTGTGCCTGTTCATATCTGTTTGAAGACTTTGACTGAAGACTTTCTCAATTTCCTCAGTTCAATTTCTTCAGTCTGCCCGTCTTCTTTCTTGTGTTGTCCTATGTTTACGCTTTCTGTACTCTGTGCTTGTCTTCATTTCATCATGATGACTCTGCTTGTGTTCTGTTATGTTTACTTTTGATTACTTATTCTGCTGCAAGTAGTTCTTCAGTTAGGAATTTCCTCAACAGCAAATTCCTCAGTGAAGAATTCATAAAAATTGCCTATTCACCCCCCTCTAGTCGATATAACGCACTTTTAATTGGTATCAGAGCAGGGTACTCCCTTGTTCTGTGTGAGTTTGGTTTAACCGCTTGGAGTTTTAGTTATGTCGACCGCAGGTATGATCAAGGTCTCTGCTGGGTGTCCTACCTTCGATGGAACAGACTACCCCTACTGGAAGAATAAGATGCGAATGCATCTTGTGGCAATTGATAACGATCTCTGGTATGTTGTGGAAAATTGTGTTCCCTCAGTCACACCTTCTATGAACGCTACTGATGCGAAGAGATTCAAGCAACTCGATTCTCAAGCGAAGAATATCATATGTGGCCATCTGAGCAAAGGACAGTATGGAAGAGTGAGTGCTTTGGAAACTGCTAAGCTTATTAGGGATAGGCTGTCCAAAGTGAATGAAAGAGTCTCAACTCAACGTGACTCTCGTGTTGACGTTCTTCGCAATATCTTCAACTGCTTCAAAATACTCGACAATGAAAATGTTCAGCAAACCTTCGATCGCCTCACTGACATCTCAAATGATCTTCAAGCGCTTGGCTTCACTGACATCACCGACCATGAGGTGGTGAAGAAATTGCTGAGATTGCTCGATTCTTCATTTGATACTCTGGCACTGATGATTCAAGAGCGTGCTGACTACAAGTCACTTGATCCCGCTGATATCCTCGAGAGGCTAAATACTCATGAGTTCCAGCTTGCTGAGAAGAGATATCTCTATGGTTTGAGCTATGGCAGATCAAGTGCTCTGAAGGCCAAGGCAGTCTTTGAGTCTGAAGATGAAGACTCTGCTAGCAGCCTTGGTGACCCTGAAGAAATGAGCCAGGAACTAGCACTGCCCGTGAAGAAATTTTAGAAGTTCTCAAGACGTGGTCGCTTTGGAAAACCCTCAAGGAGCAATGATTCCACATCCAGTGACTACAAGAAGAGGCTATGCCACAAATGCAAGAAACCTGGTCACTACATCCAAGATTGTCCTCAGTGGGATAAGGAATCAAAGAAGAAGAAGTACAAGGATTACAGTTCTGATGACGCAAAGAAGAAGAAGAAATCTTCAAAGTCTTCATCATCAAAATCCTCGAGGTCTTCATCTCACAAGAAGAGCAGCTCCAAGAAGGCTCGGGCATTCATTGGCAAGGAAATGGACTCTGAGGCTGAATCTGAGGAACATGAGGACGAGGAGGCATCTGAGGAGTCCGAGTCTGGTGTGGCGAGCCTAGCTCTCGCTACTGCATTCATCAGCAAGTCTATCTTCAACTCTGAAGAAAACGGCTTCACCAACAAGGCTGATGAAGGCAATGATGACTACGCTCCCACCTATTGCTTCATGGCAAAGGGTACCAAGGTAACTAAATACGCCTCCTCTGACTCTAGTGAGGATGAATCTGATGAAAATATCAAGCCCAACTACTCTAAACTTGCTAAAATTGCTGTGAAACAACAAAAGGCCGTTGAAAAGGTTCAAAACATGCTAGATAAAAGTGATAATATGTTGGCTGAAGAAATGGATCGCACTAAAACCTTGACTGAAAATCTTCAGAGACTTCAGTCCAAGTTCGACAATCTTCAAGGTCATCATAACATTCTCTTATCTGATCACGAGAAGCTTTCTTATGAATTTCTTCAAAGAAAGCAAGATCTTGGAAAGCTAAGAGTGGATTATGAAGATCTTCAGAAGGAGCGCGATTCACTACTTGCTCAACAAATCAGCGCTACTCAGGAAGAATTTGTTCCACCATGTCTGAAGTGCATTGAACGTGAAACTGCTAATTCTTCACCTGAATGTTCAAATGCTTCTAATGATACAAATTCTTCATATGTCTCTGCTATCACTAATTCCTCATCTGAGGACAATGCAAGTATCACTGATGATGCAGGGCTGAAGAAATTGTACATGACTGGCATGTACAAAAGCCTCAAAGGGCCTCAGACTCTTTGTGATTTGCTCAAAAAGCAGATCCTCAACAGAAACCCTAGGAAAGAGGGTATTGCCTTTGAGAGGAAACTCAGTGCTGATGGAACATATTGGAATCCTGAGCAGTACCCCAAAACCTCATGGGTTGCTGCAAAGGGACCTCCATCTAACTTATCTGGCTTTTCATGTGAATCTCCTCATTCTTCTGATGAGTCATTTGACTCCAACTATAAACTGTTCAAAAATCAGAATGGTGAAGTATTTGCTAGATATGTTGGGACTAACTGCAGGAACGGTTCCCCTATGAAGAAAATCTGGGTTCCCAAAAGTTGCCTTGAAAGTCTTCAGGTGAATGTCCTCATGATACCACCTGTGAAGAATATAAACTCCAGATCAAATTCTTCATATGAACCAAATTCTTCATATGGATCCAAGTCCTCATATGGACCAAATTCCTCACGTGGATCAAATTCCTCAAAAGGATCAAAGTCCTCATATGATCATCATCGTGCTAACCCTTCTATTTCACAGGGTAAAGCTAAGGGCTATGAATATGTGCATTACTCTTCAAATCATTATGTTCATAAGTCTTCGAAGAATTTCTCTGCTTATTCATATGCTTACCCTAACCCCTCTTATGTGAAAGGAAGTGGACTGGCGTCTATGCCACCTTTCTCATATGGTGCTCGCAGAGTGATGAATTCTTTGCCACCCCTTCAGATGTGGGTGGTGAAGAAAAAGAACTAATCTCTTATGCAGGGCCAGGTCTCCAGACGTGCTCAAAACGTCTGAAGAATTTGCTAGAGACCTGAACAGTGCCTGATAGGACGCAGGATAATCATGATGAAATGAACTTTCATTTCACACGTCCTCATACTGTTTATCTGTTCTAATTGCTCGAAGAAATTGATCTGATGATATTGATGTCATATTCTTCATTGATGAAGTATATGAGTTCGTAAGTTGCACTAATTCATCTGCAGGATGAACAACCCAAAGCCAATGAGTGGGTCCTCGACAGTGGATGTACAAATCACATGACGGGTGACAGGAATCTTTTGATGGATGCTCCTTTATCACCGTCACATCTGAAGCATATCATCTTCGCTGACAAAGGCAAAAGTCAGGAATTGGGTCTAGGTAAGGTTGCGATCTCTAAGGACATACACATGGACAAGTCATGCTTGTCGAGTCCTTAGGATACAACCTCATGTCTGTCTCAATGCTTTGTGATATTGATATGGTTGTTTTCTTTGGCAAGTATCGTTGTGTTGTGATCATGGAAGCTGACAATTCCAAAGTCTTCGAAGGCTTTAGGAGAGGAGACTTGTACATTGTTGATTTCTCTACAGGACCACAACTGGCTGTATGCTTACTTGCAAAAGCTCCAGAAGGCTGGCTATGGCATCGACGACTTGGTCATGCTGGCATGAGGAATCTGCACACACTCGCGAAGAAGAAGCATGTCATTGGCATTGAAAATGTCAAATTCTTCAAGGATCACTTATGCGGAGCCTGTGAAGCTGGAAAGATGACAAAGGCCAAGCATCCAGCTAAGACTATCATGACTACCACTCGACCATTTGAATTGCTTCACATGGATCTCTTCGGTCCTAATCATTATTCTGCTATTACAAATGATGCTTCTCTATATGGCTTTGTTATTGTTGATGATTATTCTCGTTACACATGGGTACACATTGTCACTTACAAACATGAGGTGCAACAAGTATTCAAACGATTTTCCTCAAGGGCTTCAACCAACTTTGGTGTGAAGATCAAGCACATCAGGAGTGACAATGGAACTGAGTTCAAGAATTCTGGTCTTGATGACTATCTTGATGAACTTGGTATTACTCATGAGTTATGCTCCTTATACTCCTAAACAGAATGGCATCGTGGAGCGCAAGAACAGAACTCTTGTTGAGATGGCTTACACTATGCTTGATGAATACAAGACGCCCCATCATTTCTGGAGTGAGGCAATTGATACTGCATGCCACATCATCAACAGAGTATATCTTCACAAATTCTTCAAGAAGACTGCCTATGAACTCCTCACTGACAAGAAACCCAATGTGAGTTACTTCAAAGTCTTTGGTGCTAAATGTTGGATTAGAGATCCTCATCACACATCTAAATTTGCACCGAAAGCACATGAGGGTTTTATGCTTGGTTATGGAAATGACTCGCACACCTACAAAGTCTTCAACAACGTTCTTCACAAGGTTGTTGAAACTATAGATGTGCGGTTCGATGAAACTAATGGCTCGCAAAGAGAGCACCTACCTTCTGTGATAGATGAACCAGCACATGAGGATTCTATCAAGTTCAAAGCCACTGAGGATGTCATTCCTACTGAAGAATCTACTAAAGAATTCATTCCAGAACATGATGAACGTCGAGCTGATGCACCTGAATAAAATGTAGATCAAATTCCTCAAAGACAACCCGCTCATCCTCTTATTGCAAACGAAGTGCAAATCGAGAAGATCATCGATGACATTGAAGCACCAGGTCCTCTCACACGCTCAAAAGCTTCACATTTGTCTAACTTTTGTGGGCACTTTGCTTTTGTCTCTATCACAGAGCCCACTAAGGTAGATGAAGCATTTCTAGAGCCTGAGTGGATTCAAGCTATGCAAGAAGAATTACATCAGTTCGAGCTCAACAACGTCTACGAACTGGTCAAACGTCCAGATCCTCACAAGCACAACATTATTGGCACAAAGTGGATCTACCGCAACAAGCAAGATAAAAATGGCCTTGTGGTGAGGAATAAGGCACGGCTTGTAGCTCAAGGCTACACACAGGTGAAGGAATTGACTTCGATGAAACTTTTGCACCTGTTGCTAGACTTGAGGCTATTCGCATATTACTTGCTTATGCTAACCATCATGATATTATCTTACAACAAATGGATGTGAAAAGTGCATTCCTCAATGGTAAGCTTGAGGAAGAAGTATATGTTGCTCAACCACCAGGTTTTGAAGATCCAAAGAATCCTGACAAAGTCTTCAAGATCAACAAGGCCCTGTATGGCCTCAATCAAGCCCCTCGGTCGTGGTATGATGCCTTGAAGGAATTCCTCATGACGAAAGGCTTCAAACCCGGTTCACTCGACCCAACTCTTTTCACTAAGTCTTATGATGATGAACTGTTTGTGTGCCAAATATATGTTGATGATATCATTTTTGGCTGTACTGACCAACGATATAGTGATGAATTTGCCTATATGATGAGTGAAGAATATCAAATGTCTATGATGGGAGAATTGAAGTTCTTTTTAGGTCTTCAAATTCGTCAACAGCGCAATGGGATATTCATATCTCAGGAGAAATTCCTCAAGGACGTATTGAGGTAATTCGGCATGCAAGATTGCAAAGGGGTCAAAATTCCAATGCCCACAAATGGCCATCTGTGCACTGATGAAAATGGTCAAGACTTCGATCAAAAGGTATACCGCTCCATGATTGGCTCTTTACTGTACCTATGTGCATCTAGGCCGGATATTATGCTTAGTGTTTGCATGTGTGCCTGATTTCAAGCTACACCGAAGGAATCACACCATAAGGCTGTGAAGCATATTCTTCGATACTTAGCTCACACACCAACACTTGGATTATGGTATCCCAAGGGCTCTTCTTTTGATCTCATTGGATATTCAGACTCTGACTATGCTGGCGATCGCGTGGACCGCAAGTCAACATCAGGCACATGTCATTTCCTCGGACGATCCTTGGTCTGTTGGTCCTCGAAGAAATAGAACTGCATATCACTCTCCACTGCAGAAGCTGAGTACATTGCTGCTGGATCGTGCTGTGCTCAACTACTATGGATGAAGAAAACACTCAAGGACTATGACGTCAACGTGAAGAATGTGCCTCTCTACTGTGACAACGAGAGTGCTATCAAGATTGCTCATAACCCAGTTCAGTACTCGAAGACCAAGCACATCCAGATTCGTCATCATTTTCTTCGTGATCATGTGTTGAAGGGCGACATCTCCATCGACCACGTCAGCACTGAAGATCAACTGGCCGATATCTTAACTAAGCCCTTGGATGAGAAGAGATTTAGCAAGTTGCGGTGTGAGCTAAATATCCTAAAATCTTCGAATGTTCTCTGAAATGGACACACATCCTAACACTTATACTGACTTGATGACTGATGTGCAACACACGAAGTAATGTTTTTATTCAATCAATGAAGACTAACCCTCTAAGTGTGAAGAAATTAATGAAGAAATTGATTCTCAGAGCCCTACGACAATTGTACACGGTGTCTGAAATCAGCTTTCTTATATGGTGGGTTACGCCACCACCCAAAGTTGGAAATCTTCAATTTGAGTTTTTCGTCATTTTTGAAATTCCTCAGTTTTTCAAATTCTTCAACTTTGCATTGTCTTCACTCTTTCCAGTGTTGTTCTTCATTGGAATATATATATATATATATATATATATATGAATTTTATGTCCTCTACAACATTCACTTATTGCTAATTCTTCAAGTTGTTTTCTTTTGCTAAGTGAATGTGATCGGACCCTTCCCCTCTATGCTAAACTCAACCCAGTCTATTCACAATTTCTTCATGTGCGTTCCAGTTGAAACTCGTTCAAAATCTTCACTGTGTCCTTGACAGTTGAAGAAATTGCGAACAAATTTTTTAAACTTATCTTATCTAAATTTTTGGCTTTGCCGCTCAAACCGTTCCACTTCTCATGTCAATACTTATATATTCACCCACGATCCTACACGATCGCCACCTCTCAGTAGATGGGTGACACATGTCACGCGAATGAGAAGGGCTAGGGGCACGTTCATCCGATTTCCTCGGGTGAACAATTTTTCACTCCCTCTATAAATACCTCTGTCTCTTCCTCACTTCACTTTCACCTCGCTCGCGCTCTCTCCGACTCGAGCTTCCCAAAACCCTAGCGCCGCCGCTACTTCATCATCGCCGGTGAGGAAGAGCTTCACTGCCTCAACCTCGTCGCCGTCGTACTCGCGCCAGTTGCGGATTTCTTCACTCCGCCGCCGCCGTAGCCGTTTTCCTCTGCCAAGTTAGGGCATGGAAGATCTGACCTGACAAACTTCACATCTACTCTTCCCAGTTCGTCGAGTTCTTCACTTCGGGTAATTAAAAGTTACTTTTACTGCCCTCTTTGATTCTCAAGTTTTCTTGAAAATCTTCAAAAGTGTTTATTCTTCAAATCTTCACACACATGAACACCTCACATGTTATCAGCTCTTGATTTGTTTCTCTAAGCTATGATTTTCGTCAAGATTCCTCAATTGTGTGGATATTCAATCTATACAACTCTAGAACCTAAGACAAAGAACACTTAGTGAAATTCCTCAAGACTCATCTGGTCAAATTCCTCAAACCTATTCCTTTTGAAAAACCTTCTGAGAACGCATATGACCTCTCCAAATTCCTCACAACTATACTTTGTTCACAGGTACAAATGTCCGCTGCAGAATCTCTAGGTTCTCATCAACTTAACTCATTTGCAGCGTTCCTCCAAGAAAAGTTTCACACCTCTTCAGAAACTTCAGTTGTTCATATTCCTCAGCTGAAGAAAATGGCTGGTAAGAAGCCACAGAAGGGAGGAAAGAGGCCTGAGGTCAACACTGCGTTTGAAATCCCTGAGGACATATACAAGGATTACTGCACTCATGATGAGGCCAAGTTTGGCAAGGAAGACAAGAATTAGCGCAAAGTGCGAATACAAAGGATAGAGAGGAGATGGGCACGGGAATGGAGGGAGTACAGATATGTTACTCCCAAGTATATGAAGAAATTCGCACTCAACCCTCCATGCCCAAGACCTCCATTGGCACCAGGCCAATTGGCAGATCCCACCAGCCTCAAGCGCGGTGACGATTATCCTGATGAATGGGCAAAGCAATAGGCCAAACTGTCCAAGCAAGCAAAGTAAGCAGTGAAGAAATTCAACACAGACTCTACTGCTGCTGCCTCTGCTAGTCAGCCAAAGAAGGCAATGCATAAGAAGCCTACGCATAAGTCAAGCGCTTCTCCCTCAATGCCCTCATGGCCAAGCTCCTCTGCTATGCCCTCAAGGCCAGATTCTTCAAGGCCCTCACGGCCAATTCCTCAGACTACTCCATCAAAGTCCCCAGCTCCTCCGTCAAAGTCTTCAGCTGCTCTGACAAAATCCTCGGCACCTGTGCATCTCGCCACATGCCAAAGGACCCAAGGCATCTCAATTGCCTCAGGAGCATCTGCCAGTTCCTCAGCTGCACCTAAATCCTCAGCTGGCCCCTCTCCGCTGAAGAAAAAGGCCACTGCTGGATGAGGCCTTCGACCAAGTCCTCACAAGAAGCAGGTCACCTTCCAAGTGCCCTCTGATGAGGATGAGGCTGATGATGAAGAACTTGCTGAAATCATCAGAGACAGGCAAGCCAGGGCCGCTAGAGCCAAAGGTAGCAACGTGCCACTGCTGTTGGATCCAAAGTTGATCGTCGATTTCATCGACCTATGGCATAAGGACCCTAACACGCCTTTTCCAGAGATGAACCTCACTCCTGGCCAGAGTCATGTGTTGACTGCCTTCATTGAGGAAGAAAAATGGAAATTTGAGCAAGGCAGAAGTTTGAAGAAAGCGTAGTACAAGAAATAGTGCTACCTCAAGGACAATGTCCTCACTCTCACCCCTGATCATCTCATTGCTCTGCAAGCTGAAATCAAGCAATTGAGTGATGAATTCGATCGCTACTATGCTGATTGGAAGGGCGCCAAGGTGCGGTTCGTCAATCTGACGAAGAAATTCACTTCAAGTGCTTCTCCTCCTGTGCACATTGAAGTTACTCAGGCTGAAGCATCTGCTCAGCCTACTGAAGAACATGCCAGCACCGCTGATGACAATCAGGCTGCTGAAGAAACTGAGAGTGCCAGGGTTGATGACTCCATTCCAGCCCCTAAAGATATTGCCAGGGCATCCACTAGTGGTGCGCCTGAAGAAAGTGTCAGGACCCCGACTCAATGCCACATCGATCTAGCATGTAACACCTCATATCACTTTGCGGCCTCACGCACGGTATTCCCACGGGTGTCGCCTTACCTTTACCCGGGACCGTTTGCGCCTTTTGGCACACGTATATGACAGTGTCGCTAGCATCCATATGATAAGGAGCCCGGGCTGACATGGCTAGTCGTAAACCCAAAGTGGCACAAACTTACAGGGACATGCATCCATGACCCAGCATCGAACGTGTCGGTCATCAGCGAGTGAATCCAGGCTGTAGCACTGGGCTAGCAGGACTCCGGTGAACCGGGCTGTAGCGGGCTAACAGGACTCCGGTATTCATCGCGTGACATTTCCCCGAAGGGACAGACACAGGAACAAAGAAGGACACATGCCGGCCAGCCTAAGTGTTCCGGAGCAGTAGCAAGCTACCATGGCTCGGTGGAAACACTAGGAGACATTTCCCGGTAAGAGAGGCTACTAAAGATAAACAACTAGATAGTCAGATCCCACACATACCAAGCATTTCAATAACATACACACAATATGCTCGATATGTGCAATACAACATGGCATCACAAAATGACTCTACGACTCAAGTAGTTTATTCAATAGGCTCCGAGGAGCGAGATATTACAAACATGGGTCTCATAACCCAACAATCAGAGCATACAAGTCAAAGCACAAGCGGAAGCTTAACATGTCTGAGTACAGACAATTATAAATGAAAAAGGCTGAGAAGCCTGACTATCTACCAGATCCTGCCGAGGGCACAAGATCGTAGCTGAGGTAACAAGCTAAACGTCAAAGTCCACGTGGAACTACTAGTGAGACTGAAGTCTCTCTGCAAAAACATAAATTAAGCAACGTGAGTACAAATGTACCCAGCAAGACTTACATCAGATCTATCTACATATGCATCATTATCAACAAAGGGGGTGGTGGAGTTTAACTGCAGCAAGCCAGCTTTGACTCGGTGGCTAACCTGAACTACGACTGCAGGTAACTCTTTTGAGGTGGCGCACACGAGTCCACATATTCACCATATCAATACACCACTATGGATTCGCTCCCGTCTCCCTACGAGAACGCCATCCATAGCACTCACGCTTATCTTGCGTATTTTAGAGTATCCACTTTCACTTGTCTATGAACTATGCAAGGGGTCCAAGTTTCCATATTCAAGGAATTCGGCTATTCGAATAGATAATGATAACCCTGCAGGGGTGTACTTCTTCACACACGCTTTCGCCACTAATCGCCCTGTACACGTCATGTATCTCGGCAACCTTCAAGCGGAAGCCGGGCGAGGGAGTCGGCCACAACCTGACTAACCGAACAAGTCTCTAGTCCAGGTTTATCGCCTATTCGGGTTCCATCCGCAAGGAGATCCGGCCGGGGTGTCGCTCACGGCCCCAAACGATGTGAGCAGGGTTCCCAAGCCCACCTCGACGGGTGGATCTACGCTTGGTACACCGTGCCACTGTGCCTAGTCTGTCCCAAGCCCACCTGTACCGGGTGCCACTTGGTAGACTACTAACACTACCTACAAACACCAGAAACTAGTTGCAACTCCTGGACAGAGATCAAGTTGATTAATAAGTCGAGAGAGCTTGGAGCGCCCGGAGCTCAGTGTGTGGTAGTAACTGATCATGGATCACAAACACAGAACTTAGTTCTTGAGGACGGCTGCAATGAGACAACCCACCATGTATTCCTACATGGCCTCTCACCGCTACCTTTACCAAATCGTGTTCACACACTTAGCTCTCAACAGTAGGACATGTTCACACACTTCTGATTCATCCCCGATGAATTAGACCTGACTAAACTCTAAGCAATAGCAGGCATGACAAACAAACATGAATGAGTAGGCACATCAGTGCTCAAACAACTCCTACTCATGCTAGTGGGTTTCATCTATTTACCGTGGCAATGACAGGTCATGCAGAGGATAAAAGGTTCAGCTACCGCAGCAAGTAACAGATGAACCGTTGTTGTCCTAATGCAGTAAAAGAGAGCAGGAGCGAGAGAGTGGGATTGTATCGGAATGAACAAGGAGGTTTTGCTTGCCTGGCACTTCTGAAGATAGCATTGAGTCTTCATCAGTGTCAACGATCACAACGTCGGAACAATGTCTACCGAGGGGGAACAACACCACCAAACACAGAAGAAACACGATCAATGCAATGCACAATATGATGCATGCTATGACATGGCAATATGAATGTGTTTTGGGCTAATGTACCTAGCTATGATTTAAATGAAGTTGGTTTGAATACATGATTCAAATTCCAACTCCATATATGATTATTTAAATGCCCTTTATTTGTTTTGTCCAAAATAGAGGACAAACATTGTTCAAACATGCATGAAAATGGTACAGATGGGTTCCTTGAATTTTTCTGATAATTTTTCATATATAATTTATTTCATTTGGAGTTACGGTTGAATTTCTATGAATTTTAGAAGTTTTGGACATTTTCTGAAAATAATAAATCATTTAAGATTTATTTAAATTCCAGAAAGGAATTATTGCGTCATCATGACCTCATAGTGACGTCAGCAGGTCAACGGGCGCCGTCCAGGTCAAACTGACCTGTGGGCCCTGCGTGTCAGTGTCTGGACTAACTAACCTAATTAAAATTAACCCTAACTAACTTGGTTAGCCGGGCGGGGCCCGCATGTTAGTGAGTCAGTGGCTTAACTAAAATTAGTTATTAATTTAACCAAAAGTTAGCAGGGGCCGGGCCCACCTGTCAGTGACCCTGGGGAAGTCAAACAGGGTCAAATCCCGGGTCAGTGGGGTCAAACCCACCGGCGGCTTGACGCCGGCGAGGCCAGCCGCGGTGGCGAGCCTCGGGTTTGTGTCTCCGGCGACCAAACGGCCGGCGGAGGGCGTCTACGTGACGCGGGCGCTCGTCCGCATCGAGTAGTGGCAGTGGTTGGGCCTAAGATGGCCGGAGTCATCATCGGCGTCGACCGTGGCGGTCGCCGGAGCTCGGGCGAGCTCGGGGTTGACGCTACGGTGGCCGGGGAGGCTCGTGCGAGGCACCTACGTGCTCTACGCAACGCGGGGAGAAAGTTGAGCACGACAGCCGGGCCACTAGGTGGCCGGAGGCACGTCGGCGGCGGTCATAGGCGGTGGCGGGTTTCGGCCGAACTCGGTGCGGTTGTTGTGGTGCTCGAGAGCGAGAACAGGAAGGGGGAGGAGGAAGAGGAGCTCACGGGGAGTCGGTTGGAGCAGACGGCGAGCTCGGGGAGGCGGCAACGGCGGCAAATCGACGGCGACGGTCCTCGGTGGCCGAGGAGGGGAACGGCGGGGCTAGCGGCATCTAGGGGCTTCCGCCGTCGGGCGGCTCGGTGAGGAGGAAGAGAGGGACGAGGCGGAGCTCGTGGGCGTGTCGGAGAGGCTCGAGGATGGCTACGGCTATGGCGAACGGCGGCGGCGGCGTTCGGCCGTGCGTGTGAGGGCGAGCAGAGGGGGATAGGGACGGAGGGAGAGATACGGGAGAGTGAGAGAGGGTCGAGGGGGGATGCGTGGCGTCTCCCAGAGGCGTCCAGGCGTCGAGGTGGAGCGGCAAGCAGGAGGTGGCCGTGGCGTCGCCGGCGTGCGTCGGCCACGCGCCTGTGCCTACTGGCGCGAGGAGGAAGGCGACAAGGGGGGAAGCGGCGGTGGGCTCGGCCGTGCTGGGCCGGTGGTGGCGCCAGGTAAGTGGCTGGAGGAGCTGGGCCAGGTAGGTTTCTCTCTCTCCTTTTTCTAATTCTTTCTGTTTTCTAGTTTTTTCTATTTGTTTTGATTTAGTAATAATACCAAATCATTTTAATAAATCCTGAAAATAATTGTGGGCATTAACTGAATTATCACAGAGGCCCTCAACTATTTTCAGAATTGTTGGAGCATTTAAAAAATATTAACAGTATTTAAATGCCCCAATTCAAATACAATATGGTTTACTCAAAAATCCAAAAATGTCTTGGAAAAATATCTATCATCTCTGGAAATGGTTTTCACCCTTTTCCATTAATCATGAACATTTTTGCAAACCAATTTGGGTTCTTTGAAAATATTTTGAAGTTGAACCTATTTGCATTGCTTTGGTGCTAGGGCTTGGTCATCCCCATTTCAAATTTCATGAACTTTAAACATGATGCACACATGGAAGCAAGCATAGGTCAGGCCAGAACTAGGGATGTGACAACTCACCCCCACTAAACAAGAATCTCGACCCGAGATTCAAGTGTAGGGTAAGATGAAGGGGAAACGCAAACTAGTATAATCTTCTCGATCCAGGGTGCACTTCATAAAAGCGTTGATTCGATCACCATCTTGTCTTGAAGTCTTGCTCTGAGAAATCCTGCCAACATGACATGGAGAGAAGAAGGAGACTCTAGAAGGGTCGATCTTCTCGAAGATCGAACAACTCAGGATTAACTCACGGAATGAGACATAGCAACCTCTCTTGAGCTGAGAGACGAAGCACACATCTAGAGGGATGGAGTGAAACGGATGACGAAGGTTTACTAGGTAGGCAACAATTCCACACCTAAGAGGGTGGTGAACGGTTGTCAACGTAGCGAGGAGTTAAGTTGACATGACACCACAATGATGCACCTTAGGGAAGGTGACTCGAAGATATATCCCCTTAAGTGGCAAAAAGAATTACCTTTGATTCAAAGATCATTGAAACTCTTTAAACCAGCCTAAGGCAATTCTCGAGCGATCGTTTGGAGGGGGGTCGGTAGAATGGCATACTCGGACTTGGACGATGTGGATTACCTTGTTGAAGACAACGTAATGGATGAATTCGTTTACCACCGGAAGTAGAAGAGACCCATGGTAGAATGGCACATTGGCGGTGCAAGCTGGGAACAAAATGCAAATGCTGGGAATGATTCTGGTAACTGGGAAGAACCCAACAATAGAGAGTGAATTCACTGTTTGAAAAGGTCATAGCATTGCCGAGGAAACTGAGAGCAAACCCAGTTAGTGCTGATGATAACACCTAGCGCTTGTGCGTGCTCTCAAGAACTTGAGCATTTCCATAATCATCAAGGTTTTACCAATATCCGTGTCAGGGATCCTGGCAACACAACATACTACCATGATGGCTAATGATGGATGATACAGACGCAAAGGAAGATAACACTTTCTCAGATTTCACCTTAGCGAGGCCAAGGAAGCAAAATCTGGATGATCGACCGAGAGACATTTAGCACTCCGCTTCTAATGTTCTCCTTGATGTGCTAGTGTATCCCATTCATAGATATGGTTTGATAACTAGAACATCAAGTAAAAGGTCGGACTTCGGGAGCTCAAGAATCCATAAGGAGTAACTTATTGGAGTAAAACCCTACGAAATCCTTATGGGGAGGTGGCCAACTTCTTCAATCAAGATACTACAATAATAGGTCTTCCGGCTGGGTGTGTTGGCCATGACATCCACTTAACCGGTTTCAGAGAGACCATTATTATAGTTCTTGGGAAATGTTCCAACCATCATATCTGCCTGAGATTCAGATCTGGTTGGTGTCAGAATATTCCAGACTCATCGAGTCTAGGAAGAAAAATGAAAGTTTACAACATAAATCAACGAGATGACGTTTCGAGATTCTCGGGAAATGAACTACGATAGCAAGCTCCAAAACATGAGCTGGTTCTGCTACACACGTGTGAACACGCTGTCACAGACAAACATGAACACATGGTAGTCTTATAATAAAACACTACCTAGTTCAGGGGGGAAACCATCATCGAGGATATCGAAGTCTTGTGCACTTAAATTAGACTTCTTTACCTAGAACAAGTCAATCAGTGGCTTGGTGTGCTAGGAACACATATAGAATGGAGGCGGCCAACCTACCAAACCATAGAATACTTCGCACATATGCATGACCAACTTGGGATGATTCCAGAGGAGCAAAAACAAACTTTCTCGAATTCACGGCGGCAACTTACATCAAATGCACATGAATCAAAGGAAGTCACTTCTTCCATCCAACATATACTTCATGAACGGGGCATGAAGAAAATGCTTATACAAGCTCCCAACACTAGCTTAATGTTCAACAAAATCATGGAGGAGATAAGGATGTTGTCAATGGACTCAACAACAATTCATCCAGGTTTCCATATAAAAGGAATTCCATAGTTAAGTGAACACGGTGATAGCATTGGTCAGACCAAAGAATATGATGGTGTATGCTCGAGGAAAACCACGAGTAAGACAACATTACGAATATCGTTGGTTCTGATTTGATTTGACGATAGCTCATACTCAAATCACAGATTGGATAAGATAATAGGTCCAGCAACTGATCACAGGGACCAATCGATGAGGATATCATGTTTCTTCAACACACACTACACAAGAATATCCCTTTGGAACGAACTAAGTCAGGCAAACTTTTATCTTCCAACTCTCCAAGTTGTGGTCTAGCTTAACCAACTAGCTTAGGGATATCTAACACCGATTCTTGGAGAGAGGGTGGTTCACAAGAAACCAACTTGATCACGAGCTCAACATAACCGTCAGGGGGCAACCTGGTAATACTTCCGAGAAGATATTCGGAAAATCACGATCCACCGGTACGTTACTAAGCTCGAGAACAATCTCGCTTTTGAGGGCAAGACGATATGATCAAAGAAGCGAGGGATTGAAATAATCCTAACTCATTGATCGAAGTGTGCACCAGAAATATGGACTAGGTAGCACGATCAACCTTAGGGTGATGATTCAACAATCAACACGTAAGGATAAGATTATTGTCCATTAGCTACCAAGCAACATAGTTGCTAGGAGTATAGATTTCACACATCACGATACACTTGTCGGCATTCCGGTTACAATAACACGGGAACCGAGGAATGAACAATGATGGCAAGAAGTATTACTGTGTCAAGAATTCATAAGAGGTGGTGCAATTCCCATGACAATCCTGACATAAAGAGGGTAACACTTCAAGGTAGAACAGAACAAAAGTTGGATTGGCATTTTGGTCTGCGGAGTATGACTACTTTGACCCAATCCTAGATATGGATGAGGTACTGGAGTTCATTTCTTCTAGTCATTCAGGGATAGAATGGCTTGACGAACCACAGGAGTAATAGGCATCGATGAAGGACTGCACACATACTCTTGACTATCAATTGATAGACGAGGTCAGAAGACAACTAAAGCGGGACAACTCAAGGAACATACGATTTTCTGAGTTGTGGATGCATGGTTTAGCATGTCGAACGAAGTTCAACATATTTCTTCCGGATAGCCCATGCAGAAAGGTAGAACTGGCAGAGCCACAATATATAATGGAGAACTCATCAAGAGCACTCTGGTTGTGATCGTTCAGTTCAACGAGGAACTTCTGCCATAAGTAGTTCATGGTATTTGGAAGAAGAAGATACCACGGACTTCAAGGACTATCGCAAAGGTTACTAATATCCTAAAGGAACTAGCAACACTATCAATAGGATGTAAGTAGGGTGAATCTCGGGTTCAAGAACCCCGCAATGGAATAGAATGCCTACTAACTAAATGGCATCACGGGATTCTTTCGATAATGACGGCCAGAATCATCACACTGGAAACACAGATCATGGCTAGACCACTAGATGATCCCCTAAGCACTTAGGGTCATAATAATAACTCCAACATAAAGGTCGAGGCAGTAGAGTACCTCAACTCAACAATTTGTGTGATTAACCTGGCCTAAAAATACATTGAAACCAGAGGAAAAGGATTTTGCAAATGCATCAGACTCTTTGGAAACCTGGGATGACTCGGACAGCATAACGGCTGTAAATGCTCAAATGATTTGAGACATCCAACAAAATGGTGGCATAGCCACTCGATCATCATAATATCAAGGTTCTGAGATCGACAGTTAACATACGGAAATAATAGGAACTGAGCTGAGACTTAAATCCAACAATCTTATAAGTCTACGGATTAGTAACACGTGATCCTGATAGAAAGAAGAGATAGCCTAGTTCCTTAACCCTGTAGGAGAGATAAGATGACTCGGATCAGAAGGGCATGAGGTATAAGGAGTAAAAAGAGCCTTACGTTCCATCCCACAATCAATTCCCTTATATAACTAAAGCATTTCTAGACTCAACTTCGACCAGTTTGGCTTGGTAATCCTACAGGCAGTCAAGCTCTGATACCAACGCTGTCAGGACCCCGACTCAATGCCACATCGATCTAGCATGTAACACCTCATATCACTTTGCGGCCTCACGCACGGTATTCCCACGGGTGTCGCCTTACCTTTACCCGGGACCGTTTGCGCCTTTTGGCACACGTATATGACAGTGTCGCTAGCATCCATATGATAAGGAGCCCGGGCTGACATGGCTAGTCATAAACCCAAAGTGGCACAAACTTACAGGGACAGGCATCCATGACCCAGCATTGAACGTGTCGGTCATCAGCGAGTGAATCCAGGCTGTAGCACTGGGCTAGCAGGACTCCGGTGAACCGGGCTGTAGCGGGCTAACATGACTCCGGTATTCATCGCGTGACATTTCCCCGAAGGGACAGACACAGGAACAAAGAAGGACACATGCCGGCCAGCCTAAGTGTTCCGGAGCAGTAGCAAGCTACCATGGCTCGGTGGAAACACTAGGAGACATTTCCCGGTAAGAGAGGCTACTAAAGATAAACAACTATATAGTCAGATCCCACACATACCAAGCATTTCAATAACATACACACAATATGCTCGATATGTGCAATACAACATGGCATCACAAAATGACTCTACGACTCAAGTAGTTTATTCAATAGGCTCCGAGGAGCGAGATATTACAAACATGGGTCTCATGACCCAACAATCAGAGCATACAAGTCAAAGCACAAGCGGAAGCTTAACATGTCTGAGTACAGACAATTATAAATGAAAAAGGCTGAGAAGCCTGACTATCTACTAGATCCTGCCGAGGGCACAAGATCGTAGCTGAGGTAACAAGCTAAACGTCGAAGTCCACGTGGAACTACTAGTGAGACTGAAGTCTCTCTGCAAAAACATAAATTAAGCAACGTGAGTACAAATGTACCCAGCAAGACTAACATCAGATCTATCTACATATGCATCATTATCAACAAAGGGGGTGGTGGAGTTTAACTGCAGCAAGCCAGCTTTGACTCGGTGGCTAACCTGAACTACGACTGCAAGTAACTCTTTTGAGGTGGCGCACACGAGTCCACATATTCACCATATCAATACACCACTATGGATTCGCTCCCGTCTCCCTACGAGAACGCCATCCATAGCACTCACGCTTATCTTGCATATTTTAGAGTATCCACTTTCACTTGTCTATGAACTATGCAAGGGGTCCAAGTTTCCATATCCGAGGAATCCGGCTATTCGAATAGATAATGATAACCCTACAGGGGTGTACTTCTTCACACACGCTTTCGCCACTTATCGCCCTGTACACGTCATGTATCTCGACAACCTTCAAGCGGAAGCCGGGCGAGGGAGTCGGCCACGACCTGACTAACCGAACAAGTCTCTAGTCCAGGTTTATCGCCTATTCGGGTTCCATCCGCAAGGAGATCCGGCCGGGGTGTCGCTCACGGCCCCAAACAATGTGAGCAGGGTTCCCAAGCCCACCTCGACGGGTGGATCTACGCTTGGTACACCGTGCCACTGTGCCTAGTCTGTCCCAAGCCCACCTGTATCGGGTGCCACTTGGTAGACTACTAACACTACCTACAAACACCAGAAACTAGTTGCAACTCCTGGACAGAGATCAAGTTGATTAATAAGTCGAGAGAGCTTGGAGCGCCCGGAGCTCAATGTGTGGTAGTAATTGATCATGGATCACAAACAGAGAACTCAGTTCCTGAGGACGGCTGCAATGAGACAACCCACCATGTACTCCTACATGGCCTCTCACCGCTACCTTTACCAAATCGTGTTCACACACTTAGCTCTCAACAGTAGGACATGTTCACACACTTCTGATTCATCCCCGATGAATCAGACCTGACTCAACTCTAAGCAATAGCAGGCATGACAAACAAACAGGAATGAGTAGGCACATTAGGGCTCAAACAACTCCTACTCATGCTAGTGGGTTTCATCTATTTACTGTGGCAATGACAGGTCATGCAGAGGATAAAAGGTTCAGCTACCGCAGCAAGTAACAGATGAACCATTGTTGTCCTAATGCAGTAAAAGAGAGCAGGAGCGAGAGAGTGGGATTGTATCAGAATGAACAAGGAGGTTTTGCTTGCCTGGCACTTCTGAAGATAGCATTGAGTCTTCATCAGTGTCAACGATCACAACGTCGGAACAACGTCTACCGAGGGGGAACAACACCGGCAAACACAGAAGAAACACGATCAATGCAATGCACAATATGATGCATGCTATGACAAGGCAATATGAATGTGTTTTGGGCTAATGCACCTAGCTATGATTTAAATGAAGTTGGTTTGAATACATGATTCAAATTCCAACTCCATATATGATTATTTAAATGCCCTTTATTTGTTTTGTCCAAAACAGAGGACAAACATTGTTCAAACATGCATGAAAATGGTACAGATGGGTTCCTTGAATTTTTCTGATAATTTTTCATATATAATTTATTTCATTTGGAGTTACGGTTGAATTTCTATGAATTTTAGAAGTTTTGGACATTTTCTGAAAATAATAAATCATTTAAGATTTATTTAAATTCCAGAAAGGAATTATTGCGTTATCATGACCTCATAGTGACGTCAGCAGGTCAACGGGCGCCGTCCAGGTCAAACTGACCTGTGGGCCTTGCGTGTCAGTGTCTGGACTAACTAACCTAATTAAAATTAACCCTAACTAACTTGGTTAGCCGGGCGGGGCCCGCATGTCAGTGAGTCAGTGGCTTAACTAAAATTAGTTATTAATTTAACCAAAAGTTAGCAGGGGCCGGGCCCACCTGTCAGTGACCTTGGGGAAGTCAAACAGGGTCAAATCCCGGGTCAGTGGGGTCAAACCAACCGGCGGCTTGACGCCGGCGAGGCCAGCCGCGGTGGCGAGCCTCGAGTTTGTGTCTCCGGCGACCAAACGGCCGGCGGAGGGCGTCTACGTGACGCGGGCGCTCGTCCGCATCGAGTAGTGGCAGCGGTTGGGCCTAAGATGGCCGGAGTCGTCACCGGCGTCGACCATGGCGGTCGCCGGAGCTCGGGCGAGCTCGGGGTTGACGCTACGGTGGCCGGGGAGGCTCGTGCGAGGCACCTACGTGCTCTACGCAACGCGGGGAGAAAGTTGAGCACGACAGCCGGGCCACTAGGTGGCCGGAGGCACGTCGGCGGCGGTCATAGGCGGCGGCGGGTTTCGGCCGAACTCGGTGCGGTTGTTGTGGTGCTCGAGAGCGAGAACAGGAAGGGGGAGGAGGAAGAGGAGCTCACGGGGAGTCGGTTGGAGCAGACGGCGAGCTCGGGGAGGCGGCAACAGCGGCAAATTGACGGCGACGGTCCTCGGTGGCCGAGGAGGGGAACGGCGGGGCTAGCGGCATCCAGGGGCTTCCGCCGTATGGCGTCTCGGTGAGGAGGAAGAGAGGGACGAGGCGGAGCTCGTGGGCGTGTCGGAGAGGCTCGAGGATGGCTACGGCTATGGCGAACGGCGGCGGCGGCGTTCGGCCGTGCGTATGAGGGCGAGCAGAGGGGGATAGGGACGGAGGGAGAGATACGGGAGAGTGAGAGAGGGTCGAGGGGGGGTGCGTGGCGTCTCCCAGAGGCGTCCAGGCGTCGAGGTGGAGCGGCAAGCAGGAGGTGGCCGTGGCGTCGCTGGCGTGCGTCGGCCACGCGCCTGTGCCTACTGGCGCGAGGAGGAAGGCGACAAGGGGGGAAGCGGCGATGGGCTGGGCCATGCTGGGCCAGTGGTGGCGCCAGGTAAGTGGCTGGAGGAGCTGGGCCAGGTAGGTTTCTCTCTCTCCTTTTTCTAATTCTTTCTGTTTTCTAGTTTTTGCTATTTGTTTTGATTTAGTAATAATACCAAATCATTTTAATAAATCCTGAAAATAATTGTGGGCATTAACTGAATTATCACAGAGGCCCTCAACTATTTTCAGAATTGTTGGAGCATTTAAAAAATATTAACAGTATTTAAATGCCCCAATTCAAATACAATATGGTTTACTCAAAAATCCAAAAATGTCTTGGAAAAATATCCATCATCTCTGGAAATGGTTTTCACCCTTTTCCATTAATCATGAACATTTTCGCAAACCAATTTGGGTTCTTTGAAAATATTTTGAAGTTGAACCTATTTGCATTGCTTTGGTGCTAGGGCTTGGTCATCCCCATTTCAAATTTCATGAACTTTAAACATGAGGCACACATGGAAGCAAGCATAGGTCAGGCCAGAACTAGGGATGTGACAGAAGGTGATCAAGTTAGGGCAACTGCATCAGTTGCGCCTGAGGAAAATGAACCAAAGTCCTCTGCACCTCCTGCGCCTACACCAACTCCGATCCTTCCATCTTCATTAGATGCGAATTAGACCAAGGCTGCAGAGTGTGCAACTGTGAAGAAAAGGAAGGCATCAACGTCATCAAATTCTTCAGCTCCGAAGAAGATGAAGCCACTGACTAGCTCAATTGACAACCCAATTGATGCCATTCCAGTCTCCTCCATGCCATCAAAGGACCTCGTTCCTTTTGGTGAAAATTATGTGATTCCCAATGAATCCGGTGAAGAAACTCCTTCTGCTGCTTCGATAGAGCAGTTGGACAAAGAAATTGAAGTTGATGAAATCCCTTCAACTCCAGTCATTTCCTCACCTATGCCTCAGTTCACTGCTGAAGAGGCAGGTGTTGAAGAAATAGAAGATGAGGATGTGGACATTGGCTGTACCACTCCTGTGCTCAATGATAAATTTTGGGACAGTCAGCACCTTAACTCACCAATGTTCACTCCACTCCAAGCAATTCCTCAGTCCCCTGCTGCCACTGAAGTACAAATGGGATCTGAAGAACCTCATGCAACCCCAAGTGTTCATGAAGAAATTCCATCCACTATTGCTGAAGAAATTGTCAATGAAGAATTGAAGACCCATGCTGAAGCTGCAGAAGAGACTGAAATTCCTCAGCCTGAGGAACCTGAGATTTCGATTCCTGAGGTGGTGATGCAATTGACTGACACTCCTCAGCCCAAGCCAAAGGATCCTTTCTCAAAGAATCAAAAATTCAAGGCTGATGATTTCTTCGGCGAGCACATGTTCTTCACTGAATTCAACCCCTATGACAATGCTCGTCTTAGAAGGAAGCGTTTCTGGACTGCCAGCCAGGCAAACTTCTATTCCTCACTGCTTTTCAACAAGGACAAAGTCTTCGATCACGAGCATATTCCTCATGTGGACATGGAATCTATGTCGTGCTTTTCTCAAGTCCTCAGCATGCTTCATGATGCAGGCTTGCTCAACTTCTGCTCTGACATAGTTGATTGGAATGAAGAGCTCATTCTTCAGTTCTACGCAACTATGCATATCACAGGTGATGCTGCTGACGTCAACTCGTGGGTGTTGGACTGGATGACTGAAAACACTCATTACAAGGCACCAGCCTCTGAATTGCTTCGTGCCTTGCCAATCAGTCCTCCACCTGACGGTGATCAATGTCTGTATGATGAGCCTGAACTCACTGCTCACTATATGGAAGTGCTCATGAAGCCGCTGAAGCCGAGTCAAGCTCCAAGTACAAAATTCCTCGTGAAGGAATTGCTCTATGTGCCAAGAACCATCTACCGCATTTTGACGAAAATCATGAGTCCCATCAAAGGCCATGACTCATCTGATGAAGAAATTATCGGAATGATGAAGAATATGCTTTTCAACATCATGCATGGCATCCCCATAAACTATCATGATTTCTTCATGAGGACTCTGGCAAATGTTGCACTTTCACCATTTGAGCTGAAGCCTTACACGCCGTGGATCATGATCTTCCTCAGAACAAGGTCTTCACTCAACTATAAGGCTGATTTTCAGAATCACCTCAGCTACTTGCCCCCTATTGAAGTCCTCAAGCGGACACTTTCCTCATCTGATGAGAAGGGCAATTCACCAGCCGTTATCGATGAAGGCATTCGTCCATTGGATGGTCAGTTCCGCAAAGCTACATCTTATTCCACCAATGATGACTCTGCCACTCATGATTCTGCTGCCAATGCTGCCAAGTCAAGTCCTCAAGCTACTGCTCCTCGTGTGATGACTGACCGTGAACTCCTTATAAGTCTTCACCAGAAGGTGGATCGAAACCACAAGTGGGTTAAGCGTCAGTTTGGCTCTATTCTTCACAACATGACCTCTACACATAATGCAGTGAAGAAAAACCATTACTACCTCCATGAAGTGTTTGATCGCAACTGGGCTATTCTGTCACATCTCTATGGTGAAGAAGATTTGAAGCAAATGGGCTTCAAGGAAGACTTTGACTGGTCTGCTCCTCCACGGAAGAAATACAAGAAGGTCAAGGTTCCTTCCTTGGTGGCCAGCTCATATTCTTCATCACGTGCCAAGGACGAGTATGAAGACTTGGACGACACTGTAGCAGGCCCTACAACGACTGAAGACCCTGACAACGCTGGCGCTCCTCCATCATCATGATATTCTTCAAGGGTGTTAGTCCTTAGTTTCAACCCTTTTTATCATTCGATGACAAAGGGGGAGAAATTTGAGTTAGTCTTCAAGCGGAGCTATCCTATATGGGCATTTTTTTGCTAAGTTACAACTCTTGTTTTTCTGATGACTTTGCTGGATCGAGTTGTAATCTTAAACTCTATGGTGGCCTGATACTTTTGCTGTGTTCTTCTGCATGCTTATTCCTCATTAATGTTAATGCACGCATGCTGAATTACATCAGTCACCATATTTCATCATGCATTTCAAATTCTTCATATTATATATCAAATGCGTGTATGAATTACAAGATATAGGGGGAGATCTCCATGATTATACTCTTCAAGTGTGCATTGCTTCAAAAGCAAATTCCTCACTATGCACATCTTCAGGGTGAGTTCTTCTATATCTTGCAATCAAATTCCTCAACATCAGTATCTACACTTCATATATTTATCCCCATTGAAAACTTAACCTATATTGTCATCAATCACCAAAAAGGGGGAGATTTTAAGTGCATCTAGTGCCCCTTAGTGATTTTGGTGCATTGAAGACTTATAGGTTAAGGGACTGATGCGTTTGTGAGTGTACATAGGTCTATAAGTCTATGAGGAGTTTGATATTTACAGAGAAAGTCGACCCCTAAAAATGAAGTTCTTCAACTGAAGACTTTCTGAAGACTTTGAAAGGGAAGAAATTGGTGTAACCTGAAGACTTGGCAATCATTCGAGGAACATGAAGCGTGAAGACTTTTGTTTTCATAGTTTCATTTTCTCTTTTCTTTAGGCATAGGAAACACCATACTGTTAAAGGGGGTCGAGGAAATACTAAGGAAAAATTTCCATGTGATGCTCAACTCAAAATCCTACACCTACCAATCCCTTCGAGTGAAGCCATTGGAAATCTCATATAGTTCAGTCATATTCTTCAGTGACAGAGACGAAGTTCTTCTGGTCTTTGAGGAATTTGTTCTAACTGAGGAGTTAGGAATTCGCCAGTGCGAATTGCCTACACAGTGAGGAACATGATAGTCATGAGGATTTTGATAGTCAAAATTCCGACAGTTGTTGTGCTATGTGCCAGCTGTTCCAAAATATCTACCCACCTAACGGTCATATCAGACAAGAGCATTTATGTCTTATCATGCCGGGCTGCTCCCTTGGCTATAAATAGCCGCCCCCTTTAACCACTAGCTGGTTGGCTGCTCCGAGAGAAACTGACACTTGTCATTTGAGAGCATCCCATCCTCCGAGGACTTTGAGCGAAAATCATCAAGTGAGGAAAACCCAAACCCAACACCTACAAACCCAATGTGATTGAGCATCATTGAAGAGATTGATCCTACGTGGATCCGACACTTGTTTCCTTTGAATACTGTGCTTCTTCCAGATGGTTAGGCGTCAAGGTCTAGAGCATCCAAGAGGAATTGTGGATCGCCGAGTGACCGAGTTTGTGAAGGTTCAGAAGTCACCTGAAGACTTACCACGAGTGATTGGGTGAGGTCTGTGTGACCTTAGCTCAAGGAGAATATGGTGAGGACTGTGTGTCCGGGACTGGGTGTCCTCGAGTTTAAATACTCAGCCGCTCCAACCAGATGTACAACTGAGAGAGCAGTTGGAACTGGTCTACCAAATCATTATCTTCACCGAGCTTACTGGTTCTATTTCCTCAACTCTTTCATTTCCTCATGTCTGTTGTTGTGTGCCTGTTCATATCTGTTTGAAGACTTTGACTGAAGACTTTCTCAATTTCCTCAGTTCAATTTCTTCAGTCTGTCCGTCTTCTTTCTTGTGTTGTCTTGTGTTTACGCTTTCTGTACTCTGTGCTTGTCTTCATTTCATCATGATGACTATGCTTGTGTTCTGTTCTTTTTACTTCTGAGTACTTATTCCGCTGCAAGTAGTTCTTCAGTTAGGAATTTCCTCAACATCAAATTCCGCAGTGAAGAATTCATAAAAATCGCCTATTCACCCCCCTCTAGTCGAGATAACACACTTTCACAAGCTGGAACTTGGGAAAGAGCATGGCCGCCCACATTACTTTTGGACGCATTTGTGACGTGTGCCACAAGGAGCTTTAAGACACTGTCTATCAGATATGTGGACACCGAGACGAGGAATAAGAGATGATTCGCACCAGGAAGGATGGATCAATTGCAGCATACATTCAGGAGATGGATCAGCACATTCGTCGATATGAGAACTAGATGTGCGCTATCATGAAGAAGACCAAGAAGCTGATGAAGAGGAATATCGAGCTAGAAGAGGAAATCAAGTCAACACGTGATGGATATGAAGAAGAAATTGATGTGCTACTGGAGAAGCATGATGACCTGAAGAAGAAGCTAGGAATACCCGTGGTGAACCAAAAGAAAGAACCTGAAGTGGACAATCATTCGGAGGACTACATCATCCTGGACAACACCGACACGAAAAGTTATGCAAATGATGACAGTGATGATGACTATGTAGATGAAGCTGGAGCTGATATTATGGAGTCTTCCACCGATCAAAATTTCTAGACGACCACCATGTTATTAATAGTATTCTTCCAAGTAGTTAGATCAATCGATTTGTAATCGTAGTTTAGATCATTTGTGTGAACCTTGTTTGATATTGAGTGAAGTGAATTGATTGTATTTGCCTCATATGCATATGGGTAGTGGAATCTCTCTTAGACCTTATTCTATTCTATTTTCTCCCCCCTCTAACCCATCAGATGCCTCCGAGACATGACACCGGCTTAGCTTTTCCGCCGGAGCTCACCCAGTTAATCCAGCAGCAAAATGCCTTGATGCAGATGTTAGTCCAGAACCAGAATCAGAACCAAGGCAACAACAACAACCCACCGCCACCACCCCCTGTTGACAACCTAGCCCATTTCCTGAGGTTGAATCCGCCGGTGTTTTCTAGCAGCAGTGAGCCGATTGTTGCAGATGATTGGCTCCACAAGATTGGAAGAGAGCTGACCACTGCCGGATGCATAGATGCGGAGAGAGTGCGCTTTGCTGCACATCAGCTTGATGGACCCGCAACATCTTGGTGGCAGAATTTCACCACCACTTACCCCGGAGCTACAGTTACATGGGATCAGTTTCAGTAGGCCTTCCGCACCGCACATGTTTCAGCTGGAGGCATGAGTTTGAAGAAGCGTGAGTTTCACAACTTGTGCCAAGGGAGTCATAAAGTGGGACAGTATGTGGATGAGTTCAGCAAGTTAGCACGCTATGCCCCAAATGATGTGGCCACAGATGCCGCGAAGCAGGAGAAGTTTCTTGAGGAACTCAATGATGAGCTAAGCATGCAGTTGATGGTGGCAACCTTCAACAACTACCAGGAGCTGGTAGACAGTGCCCTCATGATTGAAGGCAAGCAACAACAGATTGACAATCGCAAGAGGAAGTACAGACAAGGGAGGTACAATTCTGGAGCTCAGCAGAAGCCTTGCTATTCCCCGTACTCGAGGACATACTCATAACCATGGAGGGCGTAACCATGGAGGACATTCGCATAGTGGAGAAAGTTCACACAATCATAGTGGCCCAAAGAATGGTAATGGGAATGGAGGAAGGAATAGTCAGAACCGTTCCAACCTCACGACACCTACCAAGAAGGATCTGAGTCACATTACTTGTTTCATGTGCGGGAAGACCAGACACTACGCCACTGAATGTTCTGAAGCAAAGAATGGAAATGGCAATGGAAGTTCTGGAAAGAAGCCCAAGCCGTTCACCAGAGGTTAGGTGAACCACTTCAGTGTGGAGGAGATTGAGGAGCAACCCGACGCAGTTGTCGGTAAGTTTTTGATTAATACATTTACAGCACTTGTTCTTTTTGATACTGGTGCATCTCATTCATTCATATCAAGGGGATTTGTGGAAGGTTTAAGTTCCCAACCGTAGCCCTTAAGTCACCTATGTTAGTAAGTTCCCCAGGAGCAGAGTATATGGCTAGTCGCGGATGTTATCTGTTGCCAGTAAGCATAAGTAGACATGTTTTCCCCACCGAGCTTATTGTCCTGGAGTCACGAGGATTGGACGTGATCCTAGGCATTGATTGGCTATCCAAGTTTGGGGGAAACATCGATTGCGCCAGTAAATCAATTCTTCTCACCACCCCAGAAGGAAAGAGGGTCAATTATGTGTCTAGGCATGCACCAAGGAGGACTCGGGTGAATTCCCTATCGAGAGTTGTTCAGGAGGAACTACCAGTGGTGAAGGATTATCCCGATGTATTTCCAGAGGAGTTACCAGGCATGCCGCCAGATCGAGATATTGAGTTTTTGATTGAGTTATTAGCAGGCACCAGACCAATATCAAAGAGACCGTATCGGATGCCCGCAAATGATCTGGGGGAAATTAAGAAGCAGATTAAGGAGTTACTGGAAAAAGGTTATATTCGACCAAGCTCATCACCTTGGGGAGCCCTAGTGCTTCTAGTTGAGAAGAAGGATGGATCCTTGAGGACGGTTGTTGATTATCATGCGTTGAATGAGGTGACGATCCAGAACAAACACCCTCTACCAATGATCAATGATTTGTTTGACTAGCTGCAGGGAGATAAGGTTTTCTCCAAGGTCGATTATCGGTCAGGTTCTCACCAGGTGAAGATCCAAGAGCAGGATATACCTAAGACAACTTTTACTACGAGGTATTGGCTATATGAGTACACAATTATGTCATTCGGTTTGACTAATGCCCCTACCTATTTCATGAGTATGATGAACAAGGTGTTCATGGAGTTTTTGCACACGTTCGTTGTGGTGTTCATTGGTGATATATTGGTCTACTCTAAGAATGAAGAAGAGCATAAGGAACATTTGCGTTTGGTTCTCGAGAAGCTCAGGGAAGACCAGTTGTTTGCCAAGTTCAGCAAATGTGAGTTTTGGTTGAAGGAAGTTGGATTTCTCGGACATGTTATATGAGGGGAAGGAATAGCATTAGACCCAACCAAGGTTGCATCTATCACTAAGTGGTTGGCACCCACCTCAATCGAAGAGATCAGAAGTTTTCTTGGACTTGCAGGTTATTATCGGAGATTTAGTGAGAATTTTTCCAAGATAGCAAAGCCCATGACGAGTTATTGAAGAAGGACACCAAGTTTAAATGGACTGAGGATTGTGAGGCCAGTTTTCAAGAGTTGAAGAAACATTTGGTTACAGCCCCAGTGCTGATTCTCCCAGACATACGCAAGGATTTCCAAGTATATTGTGACGCTTCACGTCGAGGACTTGGAGATGTGCTTATGCAGGACGGAAGAGTTGTTTCATATGCCTCACGACAGCTTTGACCTCATGAGTTGAATTATGCTACGCATGATTTGGAGTTAGCAGCAGTAGTGCATGCGCTCAAGACATGGAGACACATTCTCATTGGAAACCGTTGTGATGTTTATATGGATCATAAGACTTTGAAGTACATCTTCACACAGAAGGAGTTGAACCTTGGGCAAAGGAGATGGTTGGAGCTCATAAAGGATTATGACATGAGATTGCATTATCATCCAGGGTAGGCCAATGCTGTAGCACACGCGTTGAGCTGCAAGAGTTATGTTAACACGCTCATAACCGGAGGATTACCCCAGGAGTTAGTAGATGATTTCAGAGAACTTCGCTTGGAGATAGTTCCGAGAGGTTATGTTGCACCACTGGAAATTCAGTCCACTTTGCTGGGAAAGATTTGAGAAGCCCAGAAGATGGACAAGGGGATTGCAGAGATAAAGGAAAGGATGAGTAAAGGAAAGGCTAAAGGTTTTAGAGAGGATGAGCATGACACTTTATGGTTTGAGGATCGTATCTACGTGCCTAATGGCCCTGAGATCAGGAAGTTAATTCTTTAAGAGGCTCATGATTCGCCTTATTCAATTCACCCAGGCAACACCAAGATGTATCTGGATTTGAAGGAAAGTTTCTAGTGGACAGGAATGAATAAGGGTATTGCCAAGTATGTAGCAGTATGTGATGTATGTCAGAGAGTTAAGGCAGAGCATCAGAAACCAGCAGGGTCACTTCAGCCTTTGCCGATACCCGAATGGAAGTGGGATAAACTTGGCATGGATTTCATCACTGGATTACCCAGGACCCGTTCAGGCTATGACTCTATTTGGGTTGTAGTCGATCTCTTGACGAAGGTAGCCCATTTCATCCCTGTGAAGACAACTTATACAAGTGCTAAGTTGGTGAAGATATACATGAGCAGGATTGTTTGTCTGCATGGATTTCTGAGGACCATCGTATCAGATAGAGGAACACAGTTTACTTTAAAGTTTTGGAACCAATTGCACGAAACTTTGGGTACCAGGCTAGAGTTCAGTACATCCTTTCATCCACAAACAGATGGATAGACCAAGAGAGTCAATCAGATTCTGGAGGACATGTTGAGAGCTTGTGCGCTGGAATATGGATCCAGTTGGGATGATAATTTGCCCTATGCAGAGTTCTCCTATAACAACAGTTATCAAGCTAGTTTGAAGATGGCCCCTTTCGAAGCCCTGTACGGAAGGAGGTGCAAGACAACGCTATCGTGGGATGAAGTTGGAGATAGACAGATGTTCGGACCTGACTTAATCAGAGATTCTAAGGAGAAGGTTAAGTTGATTCGAGATAGAGTCAAGATAGCCCAGTCCAGGCAGAAGAGTTATGCAGATACTAAATGCAAGGAGGTAGCCTATGAAGTCGGAGACAGAGCATATCTTCGTGTGTCCCCACTTCGAGGAGTTAAGCATTTTGGAGTCAAGGGAAAGCTAGCACCACGATTCGTAGGACCCTACAGAGTTTTGGAACACATGGGAGAAGTTGCCTACAAGTTGGAATTACCCGAAGGATTGTCAGGAGTTCACGATGTGTTTCACGTTTCCCAGTTGAAGAAGTGCCATGCAGAGATGGCTGATATTCCTCTGAGAGATACAGTGCCACTGGAAGCGATACAGTTCGATAGTGATCTGACCTACGAAGAGAAACCCGTTAAGATTCTCGAGTTTTCCAGCCGAGTTACTCGCAACAAAGTCATCAAGTTTTGCAAAGTGCAGTGGAGCCACCATACCAAGGAGGAAGCCACCTGGGAGCGAGAAGAAGACTTCCGCAAGGACCACCCACACCTTTTTACTGACCAACCCGAATCTCGAGGGCGAGATTCCTGATTTTCAATTTGGATGTTATACATGGATAATTCATATGCATACATGCTTTATTGCATTTTTTGTTTGTTTTAGTTGCATTTTGATCCAGGAGGCCTTAAGCAACTCAAGGACAAATTTGAGAGAGTTGGAGGTTTCACAAAAAATCAACTTTTTCATTTATGTAAACTCGGTAAGTGGATCAAATTGTTTTTCAAAATTCTTTTTCCAAATATTTTAAAAATAATGGGAGAAGATAAAATGACTTATTCAAATCAGTAGAAAAATATTGGAAATTTAATTTTGAACTTTTGAGAGTTTATTTGATTTTTATTTGCTAGTTTATTTATTAATTAACTGAGTATTTAGAACTGTAAAGTTTATTTTTAGTTTAGGCATACAAGTCCAGAAAGATGTTCACGAGGTCACTAGTAAGGCCATTTAGCTACATGATTTTTTCTGGAATTTTTAGGACTATATTTATATTTATTTTCATGTGTTTTAGACTCTAGGAAAATTTGTTTAAAAAAAAGTTCTGACTAGGCCGGCCAGCTCAAGCCAGGCCATGGCCGAGCTCTTGCCCCAACCGCCATCACCGCCATCTTCCAGCCGGACTCCGACAGGAGTCCGGGCCGCCGCCGCCCGTGCCGCCCCTTCCCCAAGTCGGACGAGCCCCCTCTCTCCGCCTTTAAATACGGGACCCCGGCCCCCTCTCTCCTCATCTCGCCGTCGCCCGCCGAACCCGCGCCGTGCCGCTGCTGCCGCTTGCGCCGCCGCCTGCCGCCACTGCTGCTACTGCCGCTGCGTGCTGCCGCCGCCGCCGCTGCTGCCGCCGCCTCGCCGCCCGTCACCGATGCTCGCTGGAGCCTCCGCCCCGCCGAAGCCCGCCGCCGTTGACCAAGCCGCCGCCGTCAAAGAGAAGTAAAAACAGATCGGTTTTTCTCTCGTTTTTTTGGTTTTAGATTAGATCGGTTTTTTAGTTCGTTAATTAGCAAAGTTCACCCGTTTAGATTTGTTAACGAACGAATGCGTTCGTTAGTCTTTGTTAGCGGACGTTTGTCCGATAGTTTTTTCTTTTTCTGTTTATTTTCGGCCAGGGACCTATGTGTGAATAGTTTTATCGCAGATTAGCCCCTGATCTTCAGACAAGCATAACTTTTAGCTCATTTGTCCAAATTAGATGAAACCAATGCCTAAATCTTCAGAGCGATCCCTTCTATCTAGTAAACCAACTTGAAAATGATTTTGACAATTTAAAATGTGAGTTCAGTTCAGATTAGTATTTGATCTTGTTTTGTTTGTATCTTGAGTTTCGTAGCTCCGTTTGAGTTGATTCTTTTTGCAAATCGTAGCTAATCACATGTACCTACTGTTAAGATCTAATTCACATGAACTTAATGATGTTAGAGTTTTTTCTGTTTAAATTAGTTATGTGCTTGTTTCAAGTTTTATTTGGATCTTTTCTCGTTTTCTCTTTGCATCGTTTGCTTGATTGCTTATGTATGCTATTGTTTGTCTACGCTAGATTTTCCGGAGTGCAAGCTTGTTACTATGAATCTCTAGAGTTTTCCGATCCTCAGCAAGTCAAGTTAGACTTTGATCATACTCTTCTATACCCAGTTTTTACTATGCATTAGTATTAGCCCTCAAATATTTACATGAGTAGGATTGGAAACATGTGGTTTTGGTTGTAGTACTTGAGGTAGGAACCTATTACCTTTGATCACCCCGGGAATATACGTTATTCTCATATATTGCTTAGCCATGCTGAAGCCAGGGTTTGGATCGTGATATACATGGAAGTTGTGAGAGATAATAATTTTGGATAACATTAAGGTGGCAAAATTAATACACATCTGGGTGGATTGGTTGGGGTGCCTGGAGCAAACCAGTGCTTGCCCATTGGGAAATCCCAGAGTACCCGTGTGATTTTTCCTCGGTTCGCCAGTCAGGCTCGAAGGGATCATATGATATTTCATGCCTAGAAGCTTCCGTGTGCAGCCACAAGCCATTATGGGCTCTGGCATAGTTGAGTAAGTTGTGTGAGCTCTTGAAGAGGTGGACTAGCAGATGTAGGGGAAAGTAGGTGTACCGGTCTACCCAGAGTAGAGAGTTAAGCTTCAGAAATACTATGACTCGATCTTCCGATCATGGATGCGGTCGAGTCTTGGGGGGGAGTGCGTAACCTCTGCAGAGTGTATAAACTAATCATTAGCCGTGTCCCCGGTTATGGACATCTTGATTATCTAGAACTGGATACTATTGTTGATCGCATCACTCTTTAATTAAATGAATTGGGTTTAATGATGATACTTGATTAAATGTTGGGTTTTGAGTTGGAGGAACCATATTGGTTTAACTTTGTAGTAAATAAAATTTATTCCTTTGTTGTCGGGAGAAATTAGCTTTATGCAAAATTAAACTTAGAGCCTCCACCAGCCAAATATGCATGTAGATATAGTTTCTTGCATTACTTGCTCTATAGTGTAACTCTGCCAGCATATCCCATGTGCTGACCTACACGGTTGCAACGTCTCATGTTGCAGACTTTACCGACAAAGAATAAGGTGCGATAGGTCATTGTCATGCACTCAGCTATGCCGTTGGAGTTGATGGACTCATTTATCTTCGAAGCTTCCGCGGTTATTTAGTTTAGATGGCCTTCAACCATTTTATTTGTTCAACAAATACTCTTTATGAGGACCTCGATGTAATAAGTGTGTGATTGAACTCTGTTATAATTCCTTGAGTACTGTATGTGTCAGTATACCAATCCACGGATGACACTTAGGCACAGAGACTTTGGTCCATTGGGATCATGGTCGCTATAGTCATAAGATTTGTGCATGTCAAGTTTGATGGCACACAACCCTTCTTTGCACGCCCTTTTCTTCTTTATTATGTAGAAAGACTAACATGCCACTAAAATATTATTAGTAATTAATCTTCAGGAAAAAAGGCACTCTGAGTTGGGCTAATAATTTCTTATAGAATTATATTCAAATTTGCAGCAATCATTGTTAAATAACCTTATACACCACATTAAACAGACTGTTTGGTCTATATTGAGTCACGTTTTCTGGAGAATCAACCTTAGGGATCATAACAATTTTAGTATCATTCCATCACGCCGGTATAGAATATGTATTCACCGCCTGGAGGACCTCGTCTATCAGTTCTTCTCCCAACATAGACCAAAATATTTTCTAAAATAGTGTGCAGACTGCCTGGACCTGATGCTTTTAAATCACAAATATCGAATAGGTCCATCCGAACACCCTTTGCCTTATATGGATCCAGAAGGGCATTATTCATTTCATCTGTTACTTTTCTTTTGACAAGAGAAAGAACTGCCGGGTTTGGTTGGGAGACTTCAGAAGTAAAGAGGTTTGAAAATTACTCTCTAATGTGATCCTTCATCTCTGCATCTTGCACCCACACCCCATTGACATCAAGCAACTTTTTTATCTGAATTGTTTTCTTCCTGGCTGTTTCTGCATTATGGAAAAAAGAGGTGTTACGGTCCCCATGCGAAATCTAGTTTGCACGACCATGTGGTATCCAGTAAATCTCCTCTTGTTCCAATAGATATTGAGGTTAAAATATTTGATGGAAAATATGTAAAAGTTACAATACTTCCTATTAGTGTATTACCTCTGTATTTATTGTCATAATTCATTTTAGAGCTTTGTACACTCTAGCCCATTGCATAGAAGTTGCAAGGATGTTGTTCATGAGAGAACAATAGTTGTTCGATGTTATGAACAAAAGGCCATACTCCTATTGTAAATAGGATGTATGTTCTGAAAATTGATGATAAAATTGAACATCCATAATACTTATGCTAAATGTCACAAGACTAAAGGAATACCACATATGTGTGACACTTCATTTAGTCACATTGGAGAAACCCACATGGAGAAATTCCACAGTGATGGATTTTGAAGTCATTTGATTATAAATCATTTGACACTTACAACTTTCATCCAAATGGTGAAGAAAACTAAAATACCATTCAAAGAACATAAAGAATGAGAAACAAAACAATTGGGAACATGCATATTGATGCGCCTAGTCTAATAAGTGTTGTTGCAAGCACTGGATTTATCTATCTTCAAATATGACTCAAGTAGATATTTATATTTACTTATTGAGACATAAAATTTGGATCCTTTGAAATATTTCAAAAGGTTTTTCAGAATGACTTAGAAATTACTGTAACAAAAAAATTATGTTTCTACAATTGGATTGCATAAAAGAATATTTGAGTTACAAGTTTAGTGAATGTCTGATGAGCTGTGAAAAGAATTTGTAGCTTGCACTTCCCAGAGCATTACTAAGAGTAGAATGTTTTGAATAGATGTAAACAAACTATGTATGATATGGTGAGATCAAATATTCCATTAATCAATTTGGCAATATATTTTTAAAGTGATGCATTAGAGACTGCGGCTTTTACACTGAAAAGAGCACCATCAAATCTATTAAAATTACACCATATAAGATATGGAATGGTACGAAAAAACCAATTGGTATTTTTGTAACATCTGGGAATATAAGACATAAGTAAAAGTTTTTACGAGTTTATCTCCCGAGTTTGATAAGTGCTACTTTGTTAGTTATCCCAAATTGTCGTGGACTTAACACGACAGATGCCCCAGCAAAAGGACTTAGGTGTGGAGACATCACAACTAGGTTAGCTTATAGGGGTTGAACGGGACAAAGGACACATAGAGTTTACCCAGGTTTGGCCCCACTCAATGAGGTAAAAGCTTACTCCTGCTTTTGGTTGTATTTCTTGGGTTTCTATTACCAGGGAGCGAATACGCTTGACCTAGTGCATGATTAATTGTTTCTTGAGTTAACTGACCACCAGGTCACCCCTTTATATACATGTTGATGCCCGACGACTTACAGAGTCTCAGACGGCTCACACAAACGTGTTCGGCTCGGTTTCTGACTAAGCTTGCCTTACAAATGTGTCTGGCTTGGTTTCACACCTTTGGGCCTTGAGTCTCCTCCGGGCCTTGGGCCTTCAATAAGCTTGATCCATGAACCGCCATCTTCATGCTTAAGTCGCCAATGGCTTGACCTGGCCCCTCCTGGGCGGGTCATACCTAGGAGTTATATCCCCAACATTAGGCCCCAGGTTTATTTGAACTTGTTCACATGAATCTCCACCACTTGATTTGGCAGAATCTTCCATTAGCAATTCCTTACCAATTCGCTGTAACCCGCCATGACATCATATCGCACAACCATGTTAACCCACCATGACCTCTCGCACATTAATTTCGCACAAGGCCCAGGACATCTCAACAGATCTTTATCTTAATAGACTTCCCAAAAATCGAGGTGTCCATATAGCCACATAATCATTTTCGGCCTCCTTGATTCTCGCGCATGCCGTCCAGTCACCTCCTTATAAATAGGGACAGGGGGTCCTTATTTTCACTTTTTACCCTTGCTCCCTCGTCTTAATCTTCCTCCTTGCGACGCCTCTGCAAGCCCGAGCTCCACCATCATCGACCTTTGTCAACCCCATCAACTCCGACCGCTACATCGACCTGAACGGACCAGAGAACTGCAGTGCACCCCCGCTGTTCAGCAACGTTAGTAAGTACTCATCTTGCCGTGTAGAAGATCTGCATTAGGGTTTCCGTCGTTCATCAATGTTCTTCACCGTTATTCATCTTTCTCCCTAGAGCACATAATCTGATCTGAACCCAACACTAAAGTTGCACGATGGTAGTTTTAGCATCTCTTTCTGATTGTAAATGATACCCTTTCTATACAAAATCTCATATGAGCACACGAGCTCCTCCACTGTCACAACCTTAGGTTAAGATTTTTTTTGAACTGCTGTAGATCCAAAATCATAGAACTAATCTATGGAACCTGTTTGCCCATCACTTAACAAAACTTCACTTATATATCTGTCGCACTGCAATCGCGCGGGCGGCTTATACAATAAGCCGTAACCCACCATATAGCATTAGTCCCCTTTTTAAGCCGCCAGTATTTGTGCACAATCTGTATAACCCGGCATTGTCTAGCTCCAGGAGATGAGGCTATACCTGACCCAAGGGAAGGCTAAGTTGTAGTCTTTACTGATCACATGCTCCATGGGTTCACTCCACCCGGCTCAAAATTATTTTATGATGTGCTGCCTTTCTTCAAACTCCATCCTCAAGACATCAGTCCCAACTCTGTTTCAAACATCGACAACTTTCAAGTTTTTTGTGAAGTGTATCTTCAACATGAGCCCACTTTAGAATTGTTCAAGGAATTCTATTATGTGAACCGCCAGAACGAGTTCATAGACGGGCCTAGCCTAGAACTAGGTGGCATTTCCATTTAGAGGCGGAAAGAAGCAACTTTTCCTGCTGCCGCACTTCCAATCATCCTAAGGACTGGAACCAGACGTGGTTTTACTGCCAAGACAGATCTCCAACGGATGAAAATCCTCTATCGGGTTTCCAAGAAAACTGGCTTAGCAACATACACCATCTCCCAGAGTGGACCAGCATAGAAGAACAAGCCAAATATATGCCCATTTTTTCAAAGATTAGGGCCTTAATGGCCAATGGTTTGACTGGAGTCGATCTAGTTCGATGCTAGGTCACATGGAGGATCTTACCCTTAAGTCGCCGGCCCGGCTTGATGTGTGAGTATACTGGTGATGTCAAAGATCCCCAACGCCACTGCCATATAGAGATGGATGATGACACAATCAATAAGATGACTAAGTCACTGCTTAACGAGATCTTGGGAACTTGCAGCAAAACAGGCTTGAATCCTTTCTGTACCCTTAACAAAGCTCAAGTTGTGAGTACTTTAAACAACTTCCCACTTATTCATTATTAAAATTGTCTTCTCATTATTGCTTGATCTCTATAGGCCAATTCCTCTTTCTGGAACTAGAAACTCTAGGATAAGCCGGCAAAAAAGATCAGGACAAAGAACAAGGCTATCATGAAACCTGCCAATAAGAAAACCAACACCTCAGAGCTATTTGCTTTGGATGACGATGAGTCGGAGGTACAACTTGACTCCCTTGGCTCATTTTTAATTATCTTATTGACACTGATTGCCATCAGGATGAAGCGGAAGCCAACAACGCAGATTATGTCGAGGTAACTATCCTTTCCTCCGACTCAGAGCCTTCGCCAAGACAGACAGCTCGACAAGTGAGCCGGAAAGTAAGGTTTTCTCACCCTTTAGCTTACTTGGATCCAAAATTTATTTTGAAAAAACAACATCATGAAGCTCGACGCACAACCCAGAATAGCGGAGGCGGGGAGCTCTCCTCCGGTTTACCCAACACTCCGGCCCCTCACAAGCGTCGGAAAGAGGTGACTCCATGTTCGAACTCTTTTTATCCAAAGGCGGGTCTTGTTCGCCAACCGTTTAATCATTCCGATTCAAACTATCAGGAACTTTCCTCTTTTGGCGACTCAACGTGGACTTAGTTGCCGGCTTCAAGATTGCCCCTGGGTAACAATTCTTGCCTTTGTTGTTTAACTATGTAAACATATATATACTGATCTCTTCATTTTTTTGCTTTGTCACCAGAATAGCCAAGCCAAGCAAGAAGGCCAAGACTAATAAGCCGGTTGAAGACCCCAATGTGCATGAGCCAAAAAAGAACCGCCAGAGGCTGAAGCCTCAATTCAGAACCTTGAAAACCTTGCTGACGAGCTGCCACCAGTAATTCCGAAGACCCCTGTGGACCCCATGAACATTGATTTATCCGACACTAAGCCGCCAAGCCCTGCCAAGCCTGCTGAAGGGGCTGAAGATGTCGTGGTCACTGGCACCAGCTAAAATGAACCAGGGAATCCCACAGTGTTGGCCAAACATTCTGCTAAAGAAGAATTTTTAGCTGCTGAAAAGGGCAAGTGGAAACTGGACTTGGAGAGTTATGCCCAGTTCAACGCTCATGAGATTCACGCGGGTTATCTAAACCGCCTTCATACTAGCCGTGACTTCGAAGCCAGCTTAGTCAATCTGATAAAGGAGCACTTTGAGGTAAACACTAAAAAACTCTTCTCATATATATAACTATCAGCCGCCAAGTCTACTGAACGTGAAAGAATTGAATATGCTGTAGACTTAGATAACCTCTTTGATCTTGTAGCTATGCCATAGCAAGTTATAACTGCTGAATCAGAATAGGTAGTCCTCAAGGGCCGGCTTAAACTGGAAGGTTAAGCCGGGACTTCAAATTGTAGTGCTAAAATCCACATATGTAGCCCCCAAGGGCCGGCTTAAGCTACATAGCTAAGATGGGACTTATCACCATATATATGATCAAATCCACATATTTATCCCCCATGGACCAGCTGTAGTTAAAGAAACTAGCCGGGTCATTAAAGTATTGTCTTAAAAAAGAGCAACATGCATTAGCCCCCAAATGCCAAGTAAAATACTTGTATTATGCTTGGGATGTAACACCCCTGTGTAATGATGCCATAGTAACCTCTGGGGTCAAGTTAATCATTTTGCTAAACAAGTGTTTGATCATCCTTGGTTCTCTCTCGTTTCAAATTCCAATTGAATTCAATTTCAAATTATGAGTGAAATTTAAAATTGTTCAAACATGAAAACTAAAATGTTCATCATGTGCCAAATAATCCATAACTAATATTGGTGGTGAACCAACATTTTTTTCAAGGTGTCTAAATGGCCGAAAGTAGCTAAAACAATGCTTTCAAATCCTTTTTAATTTGTAAAATTACTAAATTGTTTTATTTAAATACTAAACTAAATGTGGCCGTGGCCTAAGCTATTATTCTATTTTAGGAGCAAGTGTTGTAGTTTTGTAAAGCCAAAATGTTTTGAGTAGAAATACAAAACATAAAGTAACAAAAAAGGAAAAGGAAATGCAGGGGGGAGAGAGAGAGAGAGAGAGAGAACAACCCACTGCCTCTCGGCTTCGGCCCACCCAAGTCAACCTGCCTCCCCGGTCGCCTTCCCTGTGCAACCGACCGGGGCACGACCGAGCGCACCCAGCCGCACCACCTCGCCGACGACGACGGCGAGGGGATAAGGTTCCGCGCCTCCTCGGGCCTTCTTCCCCGACCTACCTCTCCCACTCCTCCACCAGCTCCGCCTCTCTCTCTCCCCACCAGATCTCCCCCCTCTTCCTTGTTCCTCACCTCTCCGAAAGTCGCCGCCGCCACCGTCGTCGATTGTAACATCCGAAATTTCAATTTGGAATGTTATACATAGGTCATCATAAGCATATCATATTTCATTGCATTTTGGTTGATCCTAGAAATTCTAAGCAACTCAAGGACCCACGGAGAGAGTTGGGGATTTTGTTTATTTTTTCATATTTGAGTTTTCTCAAATATTGAAAAAAGGATCATTTTGGTTTTAATCATTTTGTCTCCGAATATTTCCAATATTAAAATAAAAGAGAGGGGATAAAATGACTTCTCCAAAATAAAAGAAATATTGGAAGAAAAATGTTAAAATCAAATATTTATTTTATTTGGAGTTTATCGCTATTTTATTTGAATTAGAAAAATATGCATGTTTTCAAAATTGCATTCTTAGGCCATAAAAATGTTCACTTTGTTCTAAATATTCTATTTAGATGGTGAAAATTGATTTTGGTGTTTTTAGGATTTTTTTATATTTTATTAGGATTTTTATGTTTTGGCGGAATTTATTTTAAAAAAAGTTTCCCCGCCCGACTGGGCCGAAGCCCAGCCAAGCAGGTCGGCCCAAGTCGCCGCCGCCGCCTCCCTCCCGTGCGCGAGTCGGACTCACCGGAGTTCGACGCCGCCACGCCGCCGGCCGCCCCCTTCATCAAGTCGGAACCCCCCGAACCCCCTTTATAAGCTGCCCGCCCCGCCGCCTCTCGCCCCGCCAGCCACCGCCCCGCCCTACCCCGCACCAATAG
>NC_041385.1:404127377-404157947 GCF_002162155.2 Triticum dicoccoides | reverse complement strand
GCCCGCCGCTGCCGCCGTCACACCTCGCCGCCGCTGGAACCCCACCCCCCGACGCCGCGCCGCACCGCCGGAGCCTCACCGGAGGTAGATGCCGCCACCGCCGCCATTTCGTTTTTTAAAAAAAAACGTTCGCTTTTTTTTAGAAACCTAGATCTGTTTTTTAGAATATATCTGTTTGTTTTTTTCGGTTTAGTTATTTAGTGGACCTTCGTCCGTTCATTCGTTTTAACGAACGCTGTTCACCGGTTAGGTTGTGATAATGAACGTTCGTTTGTTAGCCTGTTTGTCTCGTTTTATTTTCCAGGGTTTTTTTGCGATTATTTTCGATCGCGATTTCTGCCCTGATCTTCGATCTAGTATAACTTTTCGCTTGTTTATCCAAATTAGATGAAACCAGCGCCTAAATCTTCGTCTCGAAGCCCTCTTTCTGTTTAACCAACTTGAACATGATTTTGATACTGTAAAATTTTACTTTAGTCCAGATTAGTAAACGGTTCTTGTTTCGTTCGTTGTTTGAGTTTCGTTGCTCCGTTTGATTTGATTCTTTTTGCAAACCGGAGTTCTTCAGTTGAACTTTCTGGTTAGATCTTCTTATTTGGGTTTTACTCGTGCTTCTTGTTTGAGTGCTTATGTATTCTATTGTTTGTTTCCGATAGAATTACCGGAGTGCGAAGCATGCTACTACGAGTCTAGGTTTTGTGGATCATCAGCAAGGTAAGTAACACTTTGATCATACCCCTTTATTACCCAGTTTTTATGCATTAGTCTCAATCCTCAAACATTGCATGGTTAGGATCTGTTTAACATGTGGGTTTGGGAAGTAGATGATGAGGTAGAACCTATTGTCCTTTATTTATCAAACCTTTGGGAGTTACTTTTACGTTATGCTTAGGATTGCTATGCTATGCTCGTAGACGTGGATTAGGTGAGTGTATCCATGACAGATGTGAGAATTGTTAATTAATGGTTAACTTAAGGCGGCTACTTAAATACACATCTTGGTGGATTGGTTGTGGACACTTGGAGAATCCAGTGTTGTCCTAGGATATCCTGGAGTACCCGTGTGATCATCCTACAGTTCGCCACCCAGGCTCAAAGGGATCATAAGATTATTCATGCTAGAAACTTCCATGTGCAGGCACAAGCTATTATGGGCTCTAGCATAGTTGAGTAGGTTGCATGACCTCTTTCAGTGGTGGGCTAGCAGATGTAGGGGAAAGTAGGTGTAACTGTCCATCCAGAGTAAAGAGTTAATGTTTCTGAAAGACTGTGTCTCGGTCATCCGTTTCTCAAACACCATGTAGTGCGAGATATCTAACAGAGGAGATCGAGTCTTGTGGGGAAAAGTGCACAAACCTCTGCAAAGTGTACAAACTAATCATGGTTAGCCGTGTCCCCGGTTATGGACATCTTGAGTATCTGGTTCTTGGATTATCATGTTGATCGCATCACTCTAAATTAATTTTGTTGGGTTAATTGATATTGCTTAACTGTGATTGAGTTGGAGGAACCTTCTAAATGTTTAACAACCGCCATGATAGTTAAATAAAACTTATTCCTTTGATGTAGGGAAAAATTGGCTTTATGCAAAAATTTAACCATAGAGCTTTCCATCAGCCATATATGCATGTAGTGATAGCATTTATTCCGTTCATTACTCTCTTGTGTTACAATGCCAGCATATTCCATGTGCTAACCCGTTTTGGGCTGCAACATTTCATGTTGCAGACTTTTCAGACGACGAGTAAGGTGTCATAGGTCGTTTTCATTCACTCAGCTATGCCGTTGGAGTTGATGGACTCACTTTATCTTCCAAGCCTTCCGTTGTTATCTTATTTAGATGGCCTTAAGCCATATTATTGTAATAAGTTCTCTTTTGAGACATTCAATGTAATAAGTGTGTGATTGAGACTCTGTTATAAATCTTCAAGTACTGTGCATGTCAGCATTACCGATCCAGGGATGACACTGATGCACAGAGACTAGACTGTTTGAGGTCTGGTCGCTACAAGATGGTATCAGAGCACACGCTGACTGTAAGACGCGACCACTAAGTTGAACCATAGGTCACTCTTCTCTACTCATTTCTGACTCCTCTCCCTTTTCCACTCTATAGGATGGCAGACTCAAGGAACAAGTTTACACAACCGGATGAAGATACACCTTTTGGACGACACTTGAAGGAAGTTACTAGGTACCTGAACATCGGAATGCCAAGCTTTACTGGGACCTACAACGCCACTTTACCAGAAGAGGAGCGTTGGATGATTCGAGTTAAGGTCCTAGGGAGGACGTTCATGCCAGTCATGGAGCCCATAGAGTTTTCCTTTGATGCACCAACCTAGAGTCTAGGAAAGAGCATGGCAGCCCACATTGCCATGGGACGCATTGGAGAAGTTTATCACAAGGATCTTAAGGACACTATCTACCAGATATGTGGGCGCCCAAATGAGCAATCGGAGATGATCAGCACCAGGAGGGACAGGTCCATTGCAGCTTTCATCCAGGAGTTAAACCATCACATTCGTCGCCAGGAGAACTAGATGTGCGCAGGCATGATAGATATGAAGAAGGCAATGACCAGGATTTCGGAGCTGGAGGAGGAACTCAAGTCTACACACGAGGATATGAGGAGGAAATGACGATACTAGTGGAGAAGAATGACGACCTGCCGAGGAAGCTTGGAGTATTCATGGGAGACCCCGCGCGAAGAGGAGATGATGACCATTCAAAGGACATTCGTTCGGAGGACTACATCATCATCGATGACACCGATTCTGACCCCAACGATAGTGATGATGACTATGTTGATGAAGCTGGAGCGGATATCATGGAGTCTTCCACCGATCAAAACTTCTAGTCGACCACCATATTATTAGTAGTATTTCCCCATGTTTATAGAATAGTCTGAGCACTTTTGTAACGATAGTTAGACCGATTGTAAGCCCTTGTTTGAATTGATTGGTGTGATATGATTGTGTTGGTCTCATGTGCATATGGGTAGTGTTTTCCCTTTAGACTTCATTCTATTCTGTTTTCTCACCTTTTCTAAACCCATCAGATGCCTCCGAGACGTGACAATGGATTTGCTTTCCCACCGGAGCTCACTCAGTTGATCTAGCAGCAGAATACCTTGATGCAGCTACTAGTTCAGAATTAGAACCAAGGCAACAACAACAACAACAACCCACCACCACCACCACCTGTTGATCACTTAGCCCATTTCCTAAGGCTGATCATTGCAGATGATTGGCACCGAGCCGATTATTGCAGATGATTGGCTCCGCAAGATTGGAAGGGAGCTGACCACTGCAGGATGCACAGATGCAGAGAGAGTGTGTTTTGCTGCACATCAGCTTGATGGACCAGCAGCATCATTGTGGGAGAATTTCATAGCCACTTACGCCATTAACACTATTACATGGGATCATTTTCAGCAGGCTTTCTGCACTGCCCATGTTTCAGCAGGAGCTATGAACATGAAGAAGCGCGAGTTTCACAACTTGCGCCAAGGAGGACGCACAGTGGGCCAGTATGTGGATGAGTTTAGTAAGTTAGCACGCTATGCCCCTGATGACGTAGCTATTGATGCTGCTAAGCGGGAGAAGTTTCTGGAAGGACTGAATGATGAGCTGAGCATGCAATTGATGGTGGCAGCATTCAACAACTACTAGGAGTTGGTAGATAGAGCTCTTATGATTGAAGGGAAGCAACAATAGATAGATAGCCACAAGAGGAAGTATGGACAAGGGAAGTACAATTCAGGAGCTCAGTAGAGGCCTCATTTTACCCCGAACTCGGGAGGACACATTCACCATAACCATGGAGGCCATAATTCCAATGGAGGAAGTTCGCATAACCATAGTGTCCCCAAGAATGGGAATGGGAATGGAGGAAGCAACAGCCAAAACCATTCCAACTCAGCAACGCCCGCCAAGAAGGATCTAAGTCACATTACTTGTTTCAAGTGTGGGAAGAATGGACATTACGCCACTGAGTGTTCTGAAGCAAAGAATGGAAATGGCAATGGAAACTCTGGGAAGAAGCCCAACCCTTTCAACAGGGGACAAGTGAACCACGTTAGCATGGAGGAGATGGAAGAGCAGCCAGATGCAGTTATAGGTAAGTTTTTGGTTAAGTCATTTACTACAATCGTTCTTTTTGATACTGGTGCATCACATTCATACATATCAAGGGGATTTGTGGATAATTATAAGTTTCCCACCAAAGTTCTTAGGACACCTATGTTAGTAAGCTCGCCAGGAGCAGAGCATATCGTAAGCCAAGGATATTTTCAGATGCCATTGACCATAGATAGGCATGTTTCCCCCTTGGATCTGATAATTCTGGAGTCACAGGGGTTGGATGTGATTTTGGGTATGGATTGGTTATCGATGTATGGAGGAAACATTGATTGCGATAGTAAGTCGATTATGCTCACTACCCTAGAAGGAAGAAGGATCAAGTACGTATCCCGGCATGTGCCGAAGAGGACTCAAGTGAATTCCTTATCAGGAGTTGTACATGAGGAAGTACCAGTGGTGAAAGATTACCCCGACGTATTTCCGGAGGAGTTGCCAGGCATGCCACCGGATAGAGACATTGAGTTTTTGATTGCGCTTTTGCCAGGCACTGGGCCAATATCAAAGAGACTGTATTGGATGCCCGCAAAGGATTTGTTGGAAATTAAGAAGCAGATTAAGGAGTTACTGGATAAAGGTTAGATTCGACCAAGTTGCTCACCTTGGGGAGCCCCAGTACTTCTAGTGGAGAAGAAGGATGGATCATTATGGATGGTTGTTGATTATCGCGCGTTGAATGAAGTGACGATCAAGAATAAGTACCCACTACCGATGATCAATGATTTGTTTGACCAGTTGCAAGGAGCTAAAGTATTTTCCAAGATTGATTTGCGATCAAGATACCACCAGCTGAAGATTCGTGAGCAAGACATACCTAAGACAACTTTTACCACAAGGTACGGGCTATACGAGTATACCGTTATGTCATTTGGTCCGACTAACACGCCTGCCTATTTCATGAACATGCTGAACAAGGTGTTTATGGAGTTTTTGGATAAGTTCGTCATGGTGTTCATTGATGATATACTGGTCTACTTGAATAATGAAGAGGAGCATAAGGAGAATTTGTGTTTGGTTCTCGAGAAGCTCAGGGAACATCAGTTGTATGCCAAGTTCAGCAAGTGTGAGTTTTGGTTAAAGGAAGTTGGATTTCTTGGACATGTTATATCCAGAGAAGGAATAGCAGTAGACCCCACCAAGGTTGTTTCCGTGACTAAATGGGTGGCACCCACATCAGTTGGAGAGATCAGGAGTTTTCTTGGACTTGCAGGATATTACTAGAGGTTCATTGAGAATTTCTCCAGGATTCCAAAGCCCATGACAGAGTGTTTGAAGAAGGACATCAAGTTCAAATGGACTGAGGAGTGTGAAGCCAGTTTTCAGGAGTCGAAGAAACGTTTGGTTACAGCACCAGTGCTGATTCTTCTAGATCAATGAAAGGATTATCAAGTGTATTGCGACGCTTCACGTCGAGGACTTGGAGCAGTGCTTATGCAGGAGGGAAGAGTTGTTTCATATGCCTCACGACAGCTTAAACCTCATGAGTTAAATTATGCTACTCAGATTTGGAGTTAGCATCCATAGTGCATGCGTTGAAGACATGGAGACATTTTCTCATCGGAAACCACTGTGAGGTATACACGGATCACAAGAGTTTGAAATATATCTTCACGCTGAAGGAGTTGAACCTCAGGCAAAGGAGATGGTTGGAGCTGATTAAGGACTATGATATGAAGTTACATTATCATCCCGGAAAGGCTAATGTAGTAGCCGATGCGTTGAGTCGCAAGAGTTATGTTAATACTCTTTTGACCGGAGAATTACCCTAGGAGTTAGCAGAGGATCTTCGCGAGCTATGTTTGGAAATAGTTCCAAGAGGTTATGTAGCCGCATTGGAAATTCATCCCACTTTGATGGATAAGATCAGAGAAGCCTAGAAGACGGACAAGGAGATTGCCGAGATAAAGGAAAGGATGAGCAAAGGAAATGCTAAAGGATTTCGTGGGGATGAGCATGATACTTTATGGTTTGAGGGTTGCGTATATGTGCCTAATGACCCTGAGATCAGGAAGTTGATTCTGCAGGAGGCCCATGATTCTCCATATTCGATTCACCCAGGAAACACTAAGATGTATCTAGATTTGAAGGAAAGTTTCTGGTGGACCAGAATGAAGATGGATATTGCTGAGTATGTAGCAGTATGTGATGTATGTCAGAGAGTGAAGGCAGAGCATCAGAAGCCAACAGGATTGCTACAGCCATTGCCGATACCCGAATGGAAGTGGGACAAGCTTGGCATGGAATCTATCACGGGATTGCCCAGGACTCGTTCAGGCTATGACTCTATATGGGTTGTAGTCGATCGATTGACGAAAGTAGCTCATTTCTTCCCAGTGAAGACCACTTATACAAGTGCTAAGTTGGCAAAGATATACATGACCAGGATCGTATGTCTGCATGGAGTTCCAAGGACCATTGTATCAGATAGAGGAACCCAGTTTATCACAAAGTTCTAGAATCAGTTGCATGAGACTTTGGGCACTAGGCTAGAGTTCAGTACAGCCTTTCATCCACAGACAGATGGACAGACCAAGAGAGTCAATCAGATTCTGGAGGACATGTTGAGTTCTCTTATAACAATAGTTATCAAGCCAGTTTGAATATGGCCCCTTTCGAAGCCTTGTACGGAAGGAGGTGCAGGACATGGTTGTTGTGGGATGAAGTTGGTGACCGTCAGTTGTTTGGACCAGATTTGATTAAGGAGTCTGAAGAGAAGGTTAAACTGATTCGCGACAGACTCAAGGTAGCCCAGTCCAGGCAGAAGTGTTATGCAGATTCTAAACGCAAGGAGACAGTTTACAAAGTCGGAGATAGAGTATACCTTCGTGTGTCCCCACTTCGAGGAGTTAAGCATTTTGGAGTTAAGGGAAAGTTAGCACCATGTTTTTTGGGACTGAGGGAGTCCTGGATTAGGGGGTGTCCGGATGGCCGGACTAAGACCTTTGGCCGGACTCTCGGACTATGAAGATACAAGATTGAAGACAACGTCCCGTGTCCGGATGGAACTTTCCTTGGCGTGGAAGGCAAGCTTGGCGATACGATATGAAGATCTCCTCCCATTGTAACCGACTCTGTGTAACCCTAGCCCTCTCTGGTGTCTATATAAACCGAAGAGGTTTAGTCCATAGGACGAACAACATTCATACCATAGGCTAGCTTCTAGGGTTTAGCCTCTCTGATCTCGTGGTAGATCTACTCTTGTACTACCCATATCATCAATATTAATCAAGCAGGAGTAGGGTTTTACCTCCATCGAGAGGGCCCGAACCTGGGTAAAAACATCGTGTCCCTTGTCTCCTGTTACCATCCACCTATACACACAGTTCGGGACCCCCTACCCGAGATCCGCCGGTTTTGACACCGGCATTGGTGCTTTCATTGAGAGTTCCTCTGTGTCGTCACCGTCAGGAAGGATGCCGCACCCCGTCTTCAAAGACGGCACCGTTGCTAAAGGAGCTTTGGCTGTCGGCCAAACTCTCCGGCTAGGCAGGCTTTTGATGACCGCCTGTTCGGCCGCCGCGCCGACGATGACTTCTCGGGCCATCGAAATCAATCTTCACATCAGCTCGGAGCTTGCCGAGCAGTTAGATCCGATGGAGCTCCTCTACCTGAACGGGCTCTTGGATCGCAATGCGGCCCTGGGAGTCACTACAGATTACGGCCAGATTGGGCTTAAACCCGATCAGAGAGAGATCGACTCTCCCCAGGTCACCCATCACGTCGAAGTGGTGGAAGAACAATGCGGCGAGTCTTTGCCCACCCTAAGGACCAGATGTGTCCGGATTCCTGATCCCTCCAAGCCGGACACCCGCGGAGGGGAAGATGTCGCCCAAACCCTGAACCTAAAGTCAGGAAGCAGGCCTGATTCATTGAATAATGTCCAAGAAAGCAAGCTTCCGAATTCGGAAACCTCTTGGCCCCTGAATCTTACATCGGGCAAGGTTCTAGATTTAAATCCACCCGCCCACCCAACTATGCGGGATTTATCCCAAATACGGCAAGAGCCCGGGGAAACAGTACACCACTACTGGGCCAGATTCCTCCTGGTTATGAACAGGATAAAGGACTGCCGCGAGAAAGAAGCAATTTCACTCTTCTGTAACAACTGCACGGACATCGGAATCCTCAACGCCATAAGTCGCCGCGAAATTACACGATTCGCCGACTTGACATCCATAGTACGAAAGTACTGTGCGACTGAAAGTGTTCAGAAAACCAAAGATAAATTCTGGGACAATTCGGCCCCGAATACAACACGAGTCCGAAACAAAAGGGCGCATTATCGCCAGGCATCTGAGCCAAACATCAAAAAACAAAAACCCTCTACAGGGTATGGGACCGTACTGGAGGGATGGCTGAATGGACCCTATAAAATTCATAATTCAGGGGAAGCCACACCAACTCACAGCCTTAGAGCATGTTGGATACTCCGGCAGGTGGCCCGAAGTGGCGAGGAGCTTCTAACTCCAGCACCCGAAGAATACCTCCCCAGAAATACCAGTACGGTGTCGACAGTCTTTGAGACCTTCACATCAAACAATGCGAGGAAATGAATGCTCCGCAACCTTGCCGAGGTCTACCAAGTAGCAACAATAAACCCATGGAGTGAGTTAATGCCAGTGACGAACCTAAATTCCGGATAGCCCGAGCACCAGCCGCATTGGTCCTCAGTCTGATATGGACGGCTTCCGACTTACAAAGGTACTCATGGACGGTGGCAGCGGACTCAACCTCATCTACGAGGAAACCCTGCGAAAAATGGAAATTGACTAAAGCCGCATTGAGCGAAGCAACACAACCTTTAGAGGAATAATTCCAAGCCGGGAAGTGTGCTGTTCAGGAAAAATCACACTGGATGTGGTGTTCGGCACGCCGGATAATTACAGATCCGAGGAGGTCACGTTTCAAGTGGCCCCGTTCAGCAGCGGATACCACGCTCTGCTAGGGCGAGAAGCATTTACTATTTTCCGAGCCATACCCCATTACGGGTAAATGAAGCTCAAAATGCCTGGACCCAATGGAATCATCACTCTCGCAAGTGATCCGGACATAGCGCTCCGCGCCAAAAACAAGACAGCCGCACTGGCCCTGGAGGCATTATTCGAGGCCCTAGCGGCCGAGGAACTAACTGCGTTGCGCTCCACGGTGGACAGGGACGATGTGATACTAGACAAGAGATCCAAGTCCACCTCTTTCAAACCAGCGAACGAAATAGTCAAATTTCAAGTCCATCCAACGAACCCTACAAAAACGGCCTCCATCGGGGCACAACTAAAACCCGATGTAGACGCCGCACTCAGAGAATTCCTGCGAGAAAATTGGGACATTTTCGCCTGGCACCCCTCAGATATGCCAGGAATCGCACGCAGGCTGGCTGAGCACAGCCTGAACATCCTAAAAGGTTTTAAACCCGTGAAGCAGACTCTACGGCGTTTTTCCGAACCCAAGAGACAAGCCATGGGAGAGGAGCTAGCAAAACTGCTGGAAGTCGGATTCATCAGAGACATAAAACATCCGGACTGGCAAACCTGTTGATGGTACCAAAGAAGGACAAATCTTGGTGCCTATATGTCGATTTCAAAGACCTAAATAAGGCATGCCCAAAGGACCCTTTCCCACTCCCCCGAATTGATCAAATCATCGACGCCACCGCAGGACACGACTCATTGTGTTTCCTCGATGCATACTCTGGCTACCACCAAATCAAGATGGCAGAGTCAGACCAAGCCGCAACGGCATTCATCACCCCATACGACCCATTCTGTTTCAACACGATGCCCTTCGGGCTCAAAAACACCGGTGCAACATATCAGCACATGATTCAGACATGTCTGGCCAACCAGATCGGCAAAACAGTTGAAGCATACGTAGATGACGTGGTCGTCAAAACAAAACACGTCGATACTCTAGTAGACGACTTGAGGCTCACGTTCGACAATCTCCGAACATATGACATTAAGCTCAACCCGAAAAAATGCGTTTTCGGCGTACCAGCCGGAAAGCTCTTGGGCTTCATCGTATCCGGTAGAGGAATTGAAGCAAACCCAGCCAAGATCCGAGCTCTGTCACAATTGGATACCCCAAAGGACCTCAAACAAATACAAAAATTGACAGGATGCGTGGCGGCTCTAAGCCGCTTTATCTCCCGCTTAGGAGAAAAGGCATTACCCCTCTATCGCCTCCTGCGGCGCACCGAACACTTCGAGTGGACGGATGCCGCCACGGCCAGACTCGAAGAAATAAAAGCCATACTGGCAACAAATCCGGTCCTGGCCACGCCCAACACGGGCGAACCAATGCTATTATACATCGCAGCAACCCATCAAGTTGTAAGCACGGTGCTCGTCGTCGAACGAGAATTGGACGGACACAAGTTCCCCCTCCAAAAACCAGTGTACTACGTGTCCACTGTACTAACTCCATGCAAGTCACGGTACCCGCATTATCAAAAGATAGCGTACGCGGTGTTCATGGCATCCCGGAAGCTGCAACACTGCTTTCAAGAGTGCTCAATAACAGTGGCATCCGAAGTACCCCTTAATGATATTATAAACAACCACGATGCAACGGGCCGGATTGCCAAATGGGCCATCGAGCTCCTCCCATTCGACATAACTTACAAGCCAAGGCGAGCTATTAAGTCGCAGATTTTGGCCGATTTCATCGCCGAATGGACTGAAGCAGAACTCCCTAAAGAGTACGGCGCATACTCCAACATGGATCATGCACTTCGACGGCTCCAAAATGTTGGCTGGCCTGGGGGCTGGCGTCGTTCTGACATCCCCAACCGGAGATACAGTCCAATACGTACTTCAGATAATGTACACGGATTCCAACAATGCAGCCGAATACGAGGCCCTTTTACATGGTCTCCGGATGGCAGTCTCCATGGGCATTCAGCGCCTAGAGGTCCGCGGGGATTCAAACCTTGCAATATCCCAAATAAATGGAGACTTAGACGCCAAGGATCCAAAAATGGCAGCTTACCACAACGCCATCTTAAGGATGTCAGCTCGGTTTGAGGGGCTCGAATTTCATCACATAGCCCGGGAAAATAACCAAGCAGCAGACGTGTTGGCACGCATGGGCGCCAAGCGCGAGGCCGTCCCTCCCAACATCTTCCTAGAGAGGCTGTTCAAGCCATCCGTATCATGGGAAGGAGAATCCGGAAACAATAGCCCGGACACAACCACACTGCCCCTCACCGAACATTCTGACACAGTTGGGGGCTCCGCCAACGAAGCAACGCCGTCAGCCCACTCAATAATGGTAGTCATTGCCCCTTGGACAGAACCATTCCTAGCCTACCTTACTAGGCAGGAACTTCCCGAGGACCAAAACGAGGCCCGCTGCATAGGGCGGCGACCTAAAGCCTACAAATTCCACGAGGGAGAGCTTTACAAGAAAAGCACAACTGGAGTCCTTCAAAGGTGTATCTCCGAAGAGGAAGGGCGAGACCTTTTGGCTGAAATTCATGCCGGACTCAGCGGGCACCATGCTGTAGCCCAGCCCTTGTAAGCAAGGCCTTCCGTACCGGATTTTATTGGCCAACGGCCCGGGCAGGCGCTCAGGACTTAGTGCAACAATGTGTTGGTTGCCAGTTATTCGCCAACCAAAGCCACATGCCGCCTACCGCCCTACAAACTATACCCATTACGTGGCCTTTTGCGGCCTGGGGGCTTGACATGGTTGGACCCCTTAAAGGAGGAACCCACAAGCAAAAATATCTACTGGTCATGGTGGACAAATTCACTGAATGGATAGAAGCCAAGCCTGTAATGACGGCCGAATCCGGACCAGTGATAGACTTCATATCCGGGGTCGTACACTGTTACGGCGTCCCCCACAGCATCATAACCGACAACGGCACAAACTTCACGGCCGATGAAGTCAAACTTTGGTGCAAAAACATGGGCATCAAGCTCAACTACGCTTCAGTCTATCACCCTCAAACTAACGGTCAAGTCGAACGGGCCAATGGTCTCATTATGAGCGGCATCAAACCCATACTAGTGCAATCCCTCAAGGAATCTAATACGCACTGGGTAGAGGAGCTTGACTCCGTACTCTAGGGGCTGCGGACCACTCCGAATCGCACTACCGGATTCACACCCTTTTTTATGGTATATGGCGCAGAGGCAGTACTGCCATGCGACATAATCCATGACTCACCTCGAGTGCACATGTACAAAGAAAGAGAAGCCGAGCTCGATCGGCAGGACAGCTTGGACGCATTGGAAGAGGAGCGCGACGTGGAAAAAGCTTGTTCCGCATTCTATCAACAGCAGGCTCGAAGATACCAAAGCAGAGAAGTACGGGCCAAAACTTATAATGTTGGTGAACTAGTTCTACGCCTGCCGGACAAGAAAAAGGATAAATTAAAGCCCAAATGGGAGGGCCCCTTCATAATCGACCAAGTACTGACCGGCGGAGCGAACCGTCTGCGAAACGCATCGGACAACTGACTCGAGCCGAACCCATGGAACGCAGCACGCCTAGCGCCGGACTCCGTGTTCGTTTCCTTCCTCTGTCCCTTTATTTTATTTTTATTTTTATTTTTATTAGTTGTCCGGGATTTTGTTCCTTCTCCCTACCCTTTTTCTTCTCCCAAGCCCTTAGGGGCTTGCCTGTGCATTGTTCGCACATACCCGACGCGCTACCCGCGCTCATAATACCTGGGGGCTTCTTTACCAAGAAGTTTATATAAAACAGGCCTCATGCCCAAAACATGTGTGACACTTCCGCATGAACCTTTTATACACCATTATATGCATCGATATGACTTAAGTTTTGGCCAAGCTGGGTTGCCTGGCTCCTGTGCTTACCCCTACGTTCCCATTCGTTCGGCTAGGTGGTAAAGGGAGCACCTCTGTGATTGTTACTGCCGGGTCAGCCGGATGTGTACCTCAGACTGGGTGAAGCCGAAAGCTAGCGTTCTTAAGGGAATATTCGGTTGATGAACTAAAAGATGATCTTTCGTATTTATTCATCTGCCCCCAGATGCTTTTCTGCTCTTTCTGGCAGTTCAAACATGCACTTTAGGGCTAGCCTCCCAGGGAAAGGAACCCCTAACGGAACTATTCTCCCTGGAAGATGTTTCTTACTAACCATGTAATATAACATAACTAGTTGGGCACTTGTCTGCTAAAGCACTTATGACCCCTACGCCTTGTCTCCATGCATGCCTCGGTTCTTACATAATCGAGAGGGTATTCGGACACACTCCGGACTATAGGGTCCAGCTCGAAGCGAAAAGGTCCGCAATGACAAACGATCTACAATCCGGCTAGAAGGCATTTTTTATGTCATTTTAAATTACAGAGTCAATTTGACTCAGCATATTCTTCTTCAATACCATCCAACAGGCGGTCTAATTTATAGTCCTGTTGGGAATACTTTGCAGCCAGCTCCACCTGGCCATATGCTAAGCTGACTGGGATCTCCTTTCCGTCCGGACCTATAGGGCCGACCTCGGCCATGTGGTTTGGGTCTGCCTTCGTGTACCGAGTCTTCACCATGGCCCAGGCCTCCCTGGAACCTTGACGGCAAGCCGATATCTTCCACAACCGGCAGCGCTGCCTCACTCCCTCCAGCTTCTTTGTAAGCTCCTCAAGGCCTTCGGCACGGAGAAGGACGGCCACATAGCCTGGATGACGCTTTGCATTGCCCGTCGAACCTGTTCGTGTAGTTGCAACAGCTCGGGAAGAAGGTCTCCCGTTGATTCGGGCATTTCCTCCGTAGGATGACCTATCAGCAGACCTACAGACATAGCTCTGTCAATCGACTTCCTCGACAAATTCTTTTTTCGAAGATTCGTTCAAGAACTTACTAAAAATGCCGCGTCGAAGTCGCCGATTCTCCTTCACGGCAGAAGACAGCTGAATACGAACATCTTTCAGTTCCTCGCCTAGCTGGGTATTGGCGTGTTGAAGCTTGTTCTTCTCTTGCCTCACCCTCGTCAGCATGCTCTCGCCAGCCTTTAGTTGGCGTAGGAGTTGTTGCTTGTCCGGATTTACTCCGGCTCCATCTGCACTATTATCGTCAGGGTTGCACACATGCCGCATTTCAAAACGGAATTATCTTTCAAAGCATATATTACCTGCGGGCGTCCCCTTGGCATTTTCTGAAGTGGCCAGTGCGGCCTCGAGCTGGGACTTGCACTCTACAAGCTCTTGGGACAGTTGCGTATTCTTCTTTGCAAGACACTGCATAGCACATGATCCTTAAAACAGTTATCTTTACTGTTTCAAGTCTCGGGGGCTACTGACATATATAACCTTCAATTCTACTCACCTGTATGTCTTTTACATACTGCTGCGTGGCTCTGGCTAGACCATTTTAAGCAGCATGGAGATACGCATCTCCTGTATTAAAGGCGTCCAACGCCACTGCGGAAAAACACGCGTCACGAAGAACAGTCCAGCGACGCCTGTGGTTCAGGGCGTTCTCCACCTCTGAATTGGTGGCAGATAGCCCGTCGGCGTCTTCTGTCGGAGGAGCGCCCGAGGCGCGCCCCGTGTCCGTCTCCACTTCCGGACCCGGCCTTGAACCTTGGCCGGCGGACATAGTCCGGTGGGCTCTCTTCTTTCTAAGAAAATCATGAGCATTAGTAAGACTCAAGGGCATAAACCCTAGGCGTTAAATTCGCATGCCGTACCGTTGCGCCGGAATCTCGATCTGATCTGCACTTCTTTTTGGCCCGCCTGGCTTCAGCGGCCCTTGTTGGCTCCCCACCGTGGGCTCGGCCTTCCGCCTCAAGGATTTACCCTACGAAACGCTATTAGTTTACGGCATGCAAGATAAAGCATGAGAATACTGGGACTTCGGTCTTGGTTACCTTTGAGGCTGGAAGTAGTCCGGGATAGTCGGCCGTGATGGCCACTAAGGAGTTTTCCTTGCTCAATTGATGAAACACTCCATCAATTAACTCCACACATAAGTCCGGATCTTCTTGGGAGTCCGGATCGAGGGACCGTTCCGGGTCCTCGGGTTGTGGAGGAGGGCTGTTTATTTCCTTCACAGCCTGGTGCAGCTCCTGCGTTTAAACATTACTAGACTAAGTATTCAACTATGGGAATTTCAAAAGCGTATAGGCAAGTGAAAGCGTCCGCTCACCCAACTAGGTGGATTGTACATGGAGAATCCGCCCTCTGGGTTGACATGGAGGAATTCTTCTTCTTTTCCCTTGTACAAAGCGGATAAGATTCTCGTTAAAGTGGCGGCCAAATCTGGCCCCTTGCGACCGCACCGGGTGGCGTCATCCTCCCCGTTGAAATCCCACATGGGGTGGCCTCTGTACTGAAGCGGCTGCACCCCTCGCGTAATGCATATGGCCATGACCTTGATCATGGTTAGTCCGGAATGAGCCAACAACCTTATCCGGCCCATCAGGTACATGACGTCCCTATCAGCTTCCCTCTGAGGGTTCCACGGGCGCCAACTCAGGCGCTTCTTTAACGGGGCATTATTGAACTCGGGGAGGCAGATCCATACAGGGTCCGGCAGGGGGACGTCATCTATATAAAACCACTCCGAGGGCTAGTCTTCGGACGCCCTCTTTTGGGTACCGGATAGATATCCGGTCCCAGCGATGCGCCATAGTTTGGCTCCGCCCACCTGATAAATAGACCCCTCCTGAGAACGGGGCACCAGACAAAACAACCTCTTCCACAGCGCGAAATGGGCCTCAACGCCCAAGAACAGCTCGCAGAGGGCCACGAAGCCCGCGATATGCAGAATAGAGGCGGGCGTGAGGTTGTGTAGCTGGAGGCCGTAGAACTCCAGCAACCCTCGGAGAAACGGATGAATTGGAAATCCTAGTCCTCTCATCAAATAAGGGACTAAGCATACCCGCTCTCCTTGAGAGGGATTTGGGACGCTCTCCGCCTGCTCTCCGCCGCTATAGGCAGCAATCCCGTCTCGAACTGGGACCATATATGCTGGGGGAGAAGCCCCTTGTACTGAAGCACTACTAACTCGCTATGCGGGACGGAACACCGCCCCCAATCTCCGGGCCGAGGGCTGGAGAGGCGAGAGGAGGAGCGGCACCGACCGGTCATGATGGAATGGATCCCTGTCGGAGGCGCTCTGATGAAGACTCGCGGAGGGAAGATGGTGCGAATTGGATCTAAATCCCCGTCTCTTTTATGGGCGGCTCATTAACGCAACCGGGGGGTAAGTAAAAAAATCCCCTGGCTTTTCGCATTCGTTTGACACGTGGAAGATGGTCATTATGCGGCACAGAAGCCGAGGAGGACAGCACACACTAGAAGCCGGACACTATTCGACGGGAACAGGGAATTTGAAGGAGAACCCGCCTTGCAATGCCGAAGACAACTTGCGCGCCGGACTTGTCGTCATTGAAGCCTGGTTCGGGGGCTACTGAGGGAGTCCTGGATTAGGGGGTGTCCGGATGGCCGGACTAAGACCTTTGGCCGGACTCCCGGACTATGAAGATACAAGATTGAAGACTCCATCCCGTGTCCGGATGGAACTTTCCTTGGCGTGGAAGGCAAGCTTGGCAATACGATATGAAGATCTCCTCCCATTGTAACCGACTCTGTGTAACCCTAGCCCTCTCCGGTGTCTATATAAACCGGAGAGGTTTAGTCCATAGGACGAACAACAATCATGCCATAGGCTAGCTTTTAGGGTTTAGCCTCTCTGATCTCGTGGTAGATCTACTCTTGTACTACCCATATCATCAATATTAATCAAGTAGGAGTAGGGTTTTACCTCCATCGAGAGGGCCCGAACCTGGGTAAAAACATCATGTCCCTTGTCTCCTGTTACCATCCGCCTAGACGCACAGTTCGGGACCCCCTACCCGAGATCCGCCGGTTTTGACACCGACAGGGACCATACAAAGTTTTGGAACATATGGGAGAAGTTGCTTACAAGTTGGAATTTGCCAGAAGGATTGTCAGGAGTTCATGATGTGTTTCATGTTTCCCAGATGAAGAAATGCCACGCAGAGATGGCCGATATTCCTCTAAGAGATACAGTGCCACTGGAAGCGATTCAGCTGGATAGTGATTTGACCTACGAGAAAAAACCAGTGAAGATTCTCGAGTTTGCCAGTCGAGTCACACGCAGCAAGATTATCAAGTTCTGCAAAGTTTTGTGGAGCCACCATACCGAGGATGAAGCCACCTGGGAATGAGAGGAAGACCTACGGAAGGACCACCAGCACCAATTTTCTAGCCAACCCGAATCTCGAGGGCGAGATTCATCTTAAGGGGGTTGGTTTGTAACATCCCAAATTTTCAATTTGGAATGTTATACATAGGTCATCATAAGCATATCATATTTCATTGCATTTTGGTTGATCCTAGAAATTCTAAGAAACTCAAGGACCCACGGAGAGAGTTGAAGATTTCGTTTATTTTTTTCATATTCGAGTTTTCTCATATATTGAAAAAGGATCATTTTGGTTTTAATCATTTTGTCTCCGAATATTTCCAATATTAAAATAAAAGAGAGGGGATAAAATGACTTCTCCAAAATAAAAGAAATATTGGAGGAAAAATGTTAAAATCAAATATTTATTTTATTTGGAGTTTATCGCTATTTTATTTGAATTAGAAAAATATGCATGTTTTCAAAATAGCATTCTTAGGCCAGAAAAATGTTCACTATTTGAGAAAATTGTTTTTGGCATTGTCAGGATTTTTTTATATTTTATTAGGATTTTTCTATTTCAGCGGAATTTATTTAAGAAAAAAGTTTCCCCGCCCGACTGGGCCGAGGCCCAGCCGAGTAGGCCGGCCCAAGTCGCCGCCGCCGCCGCCTCCCTCCCGTGCGCGAGTCGGACTCGCCGAAGTCCGACACTGCCACACCGCCGGCCGCCCCTTTCCTCAAGTCGGAACACCCAACCCCCCTTATAAGCTGCCCGCCCCGCCGCCTCTCACCCCGCCAGCGACCACCCCACCCTGCACCCGCAGCCACCGTGCCGTGAGTCGCCGCCGCACGCGCCGCCGTAGCCGCCGCCGCCGATGCAGCCTGACGCCGCCGCCGCCTTCACCCCTCCCAGCCGCCAGAGCCCTCCCCCCCGATGCCGTGCCGCCCCGCCGGAGCCTGCCGGAGGTAGATGCTGCCGCCGCCGCCATTTTGGTTTTTGTTCAAAAAAAAAGTTCATGTTGTTTAGAAACCTAGATCTGTTTTTTTAGAATAGATCGGTTCAGGTTTTTTTTCCGGTTTAGTTATTTAGCGGACGTTCGTCCGTTCGTTCGTTTTAGCGAACGCTGTTCACCAATTAGGTTCTGATAACGAATGTTCGTTCGTTAGCCTGTTCGTCTCGTTTTATTTTCTAGGGTTTTTCTGCGATTATTCTCGATCACGATTTCTGCCCTGATATTCGATCTAGTATAACTTTTCGCTCGTTTATCTAAATTAGATGAAACTAGCACCAAAATCTTCATCTTGAAGCCCTCTTTCTGTTTAACCAACTTGAACATGATTTTGGTACTATAAAATTTGACTTTAGTCCATATTAATAAACGATTCTTGCTTCATTCGTTGTTTGAGTTTCGTTGCTCCGTTTGATTTGGTTCTTTTTGCAAACCGGAGTTCTTCAGTTGAACTTTATGGTTAGATCTTCTTATTTGGGTTTTACTCGTGCTTCTTGTTTGAGTGCTTATGTATGCTATTGTTTGTTTCTGATAGAATTCCCGGAGTGCGAAGCATGCTACTACGAGTCTCTAGGTTTTGCGGATCATCAGCAAGGCAAGTAACACTTTGATAATACCCCTTTATTACCCAGCTTTTATGCATTAGTCTCAATCCTCAAACATTGCATGGTTAGGATCTGTTTAACATGTGGGTTTGGGAAGTAGATGATGAGGTAGAACCTATTGTCCTTTAGTTATCAAACCTTTGGGAGTTACTTTTACGTTATGCTTAGGATTGCTATGCTATGCTCGTAGACATGGATTGGGTGAGTGTATCCATGACAGATGTGAGAATTGTTAATTAATGGTTAACTTAAGGTGGCTACTTAAATACACATCTAGGTGGATTGGTTGCGGACACCTGGAGAATCCATTGTTGTCCTAGGATATCCCGGAGTACCCGTGTGATCATCCTACGGTTCGCCACCCAGGCTCAAATGGATCATAAGATTATTCATGCAAGAAACTTCCATGTGCGGCCACAAGCTATTATGGGCTCTAGCATAGTTGAGTAGGTTGCATGACCTCTTTCAGTGGTGGGCTAGCAGATGTAGGGGAAAGTAGGTGTAACTGTCCATCCAGAGTAAAGAGTTAATGTTTCTGAAAGACTGTGTCTCGGTCATCCGTTTCTCAAACACCATGTAGTGCGAGAAATCTAACGGAGGAGATCGAGTCTTGTGGGGAAAAGTGCGCAAACCTCCGCAGAGTGTACAAACTAAACATGGTTAGCCGTGTTCCCGGTTATGGACATCTTGAGTATCTGGTTCTTGGATTATCATGTTGATCTCATCAGTCTAAATTAATTTTGTTGGGTTAATTGATATTGCTTAACTGGGATTGAGTTGGAGGAACCTTCTCAATGTTTGACAACCACCATGATAGTTAAATAAAACTTATTCCTTTGATGTAGGAAAAAATTGGCTTTATGCAAATATTTAACCATAGAGCTTTCCACCAGCCATATATGCATGTAGTGATAGCATTTATTCTGTTCATTAATCTCTTGTGTTACATTGCCAGCACATTCCATTTGCTGACCCATTTCAGGCTGCAACATTTCATGTTGCAGACTTTTCAGACGACGAGTAAGGTGCCATAGATATATACAGTCTGATTAATTTAGTCCTTCTTCTTCTTGTTGTTGTTGTTGGATGGCCCCGCGACATCGTCTTGGCGAGGACACTTCTTGCCACTAACCATTGGCTTTTCATTGCCGCCGTTGTCATCATCGTCGTTGTTGTCGCCGTTGTCCTCCTCCTCGATCGACCATTCCTCCTCCTCATCATCGTTGTCCCGATCTTCTTCGTCCTCCAACGGCTCCTCGTCCGTATGGTTGTCGTCTGACGACTTCGGAGCTGGTGTCCCTTCCATGAACTGGATATAATCGAGGTCTGGGCTCGATGCTGGACTCATGGGAGACGAGTGAGATGATTTTGATGTTGACCTATCATTGGGTGCTAGACTGCTGGCCGAACTGTCGTCCTCGCTGTCGCTTGACATGGCTGTAGAGTGTGTGCCAGTGTGTAGTGCGGCTTGCCGGGGACTATGAAGATGGTGGACACTTAAGTGGGGTATGCAGAGAAGAGGAATTGCCAATTGAAGTGGGGGTTGACATATTATCTAACCGCAATTATTTGTACCCAGTCGCTCCAAATTCCCGGGGTTGCACATGACTCCTATTGGCTATTTGGCTGGTTTCCTTTTTCAGGACAAAAACAAGGAACGAGTTTTGGGATTATGCACCGGTAACAGTACGAACGAAGTAGGACAGTTGGCAAGCAATACATTGAGCTCTTCTATTGATAAAGCCAGTCATAATCAAACTAGAAAGGAAAAGAAAAAAACAAAGAAAAATATCTGCACGAATCTTCGCGTAACATCAATGGCATAGGAGTACATAGATGTGCATTATTTAGAGCACATCTAGATGTGCTTTAGCAATACTGTCAAACAAAACCCCTAATCATCATTGCAAACAGCGCATAGAACATGGCTAATGCGACAACCACAACTACACATGCTAGTTCCTTCTTGTCTCTTGCTTTCATCTGTTGCTTGTGATTGATTCTTTCTTGCTTCATCGTACTGATTGTACATTCCAAATCAGCCAGTTTCTTCTTCAGCTTAACATTATCTTCTGCGAGCTTGGTGATAACACTCCGAGCCCTGCCATGCCATTCTTCATCCAACCAGTTAACAAAGGCACAAGCCTCATATCCTGCCAATGTTAAATAGTATTCAAGATGAGCGGTGGCATTAACTCAACTAAAATGATGAACTTAGCACTAACCTCTAAGGGGCAACTGAGAAACCGCCTGCCAATATTGAATCCCTTCGTGCATACACGTAGAGCGGGAGTGTGCCCGTGCACACAACTCAGCTTTTGGTACTTCTAAGTGGAGCAAAACTCGGAGTCGAACTCGTGGTGCGGGAGTCTGGAGTCATGCTCCAGATCTGGAGGCAGATCGCTTTCTTGGGGGGGGGATTCAATCCAGGACCGATTCAACAAGGAGCTACTTTGGACATGCTAAAAAAGATCAGAATAGATTGGAACCTGATAGGATGATCCCGATCCGTAGTACACCTGCCTTCTGATGACCTTAGGCAAGTGCTCGGCGACGATCGCCGTCGTGGCGGCGATACGAGCAGGAGCAGCCGCACCAAAACCATCAGCACCACTCACCCGCATTCCCCCAATGTCAGCTCCACGCGAGGGAATTTGGAGGCTATGTAGAGATTTGGGGGAAATGGGGAAACTGTGGGGATAAGCTAACGGTCAGGAACTACTTATGGCACTATATGTTGGACTATACGGCACACTGTTTATACATGTCGTTTGTGTCAGGTATTACAACGTCACACACGATTTGCGCACCAAACCGTGTGAGAAGACAATGTAGGTGAGACACGGTTGCCATTACACAGCCGTATGTGATGTACTACCCTGTACATATAATTGAGTTACAGTGATACCGTGTAAACAGCCGCTCTACGGATATCCGTAAAAAACAGCCGGTACGCATCTAGAGATGGTGGCGGTGGCCTAGGCAAGGGCTACTAGAGAAGAGGTCAATCCTGGGTCGGTGGGCGGTGGTAGCGTCATAGGAGGTCAATCCTCGGTCTGCGGCGGGAGATAGGAGGAGCCCAACCGTCGAGGTCGGCAGTGGTGTGATTCGAGCCATCCATCACGGTCGATGGCGGGATAGTGGAGGTCGAACTTCAGGTGGCAGCCGCACTAAGCTTTGCTCCTCGACCCTGCTATCTCGGCATGCCGCCGCATCGCGCTTCTCTGTCTGCTGGGTGGAGGTCGCCGCATGACTACTTAATTAAGGTATTCTTTTCGTGAGTGGCTTAATTAAGGTATCCAATTCCTAAGGGTAGTGTTGTACTAGTACACTGCGTGTAAATTGACTGGCCATGAACTTTTGTCATTGCACGTCTGGATAACAATATGGAGTGCCCTCAGTAATTATGAAAATAAAGCCTTGCGATTTATGCACGCATCATTGGGCAGCAGTTAATCCATGTATCAATGTGTTGTTTTGTTTTTAATTACCATTCATGTGGTGCAGATGGAACGAACTGAATGGATGAAGGATCGGAATACCATAGATTTTATCGCATGACAGAGTTCATGAACTTGACTGAAAGTAAAAAGAAGAGAATTGGTGATGCGGATTACATCCTGTGTCCATGTGCTGATTGTGCCAATACAAAGTCACGTGTAGTTGCAGATGTCCAGTGGCACTTAGTCTCTCGGGGATTCATGGATGGATATACACGTTGGACCGGACACGGTGAAGACGAGGTCATGGATGAACATACCCAGGGCTGCGAGATGCCAAACCCTGATCAGTGTCACTTGGATGTTGAATCTAACATCGGGGCAGAGGCGTCAAGCTACCAATGGAACACCAGAAAGCCGAAACGCCCACTGGAAAACCAAGACATCGACACAGATGACGACGATCTTGATATGCCAGATTTTTCTGCTATGATTGCAGATTTCGAGGGCCCAGACAAGGATATTATTGGGTACAAGGATCTTCCAACCATTGATGCAGACTCTAAGAAAGAATTGTATCCAGGTTGCAAAAGGAAATATGCCAGTTTGAGTGCCACCCAGGTGCTTCTCAGATTTAAAGCAGCAAATGGTCTATCAAACAAGGGCTTCACATAATGTTAGGTATTTTCAAAGAAATTTTTGTGGAAGATAATGTGCTCCCCAGAAGCACAAATGAAGTGAAGAAAATTGTTTGCCCATTGGAACTTGAAGTATAGAAGATACACACTTGTGTGAATGATTGTATATTGTACCGTGGTGATTACAAAGATTTGCGTGCATGTCCCAAATGCAAGCATGCACGATACAAGCGCAGGAGAGCAAAGGACAAGTACAAATTGGACAACGAGATCAAGACAGGAATCCCGTTCAAGGTTGTTTGGTACTTGCCTTTAATTCCAAGGTTGAGGCGATTGTTTGCAAACCCTAGAGAGGCAAAGAGGTTGCGGTGGCATCATGATGAGCGAATTGCGGGTAAGTATATGAGGCACCCGAAAGATGGGGCTCAGTGGGAATTAATCGACAACAAGTTTGAAGACTTTGCCAAGGATCCTAGAAGTATAAGGCTCGGGGAGTGTACTGACAGGATGAATCCTTTTGGCGATATGAGCACTAATGACAACACATGGCCGGTGCTTCTGTGCATATATAACCTAGCTCCTTGGTTGTGTATGAAGAAAAAAATACATTATGATGTCAATGATTATCCAAGGCCCAAAGTAACCTGGAAATGACATCGACATTTACTTTCAGCTACTGGTAGAAGAACTGCTGACAGTGTGGATAGATGCACCTACTGTAAAATGTTATGATGCTTACAAAAAGGAGATTTTCGATCTACATGCGATGCTGGTGCACACCATTCAAGATATGCCGGCATTAGGCAACACATCAGGGCAGAAAACAAAGGGAGATGTACGGTGCGTCACATGCATGGATAGGACAGCTAGCAGAAGACTTCCCAACTTGTGCAAAACCATGTCTTTGCATCATCGTAGGTTCTTACAGAAAAATCACCCATACCGAAAGATGAAAGCTGAGTTTGATGGTACGGCAGAGGTAGAAGTGGGCCCAAGACCCTATGATGGGGAGATGGTCCACAACATGGCCAAACAAATTAATGTTGTGCTTGGAAAGAATCACGCTAAGATGATGAAACAAACACCCAAGGGTCAAGTGTTTAAGAAGAAATCGTTGTTCTGGAAATTACCTTACTGGGAGATTCTACGTGTACATCACTGCATCGATGTCATGCACGTAGAGAAGAACGTATGTGAAAGCATCCTTGGTACTCCGCTCAAGATTAAAGGTAAAAGAAAGGATGGTGAGGGTTCACGGCTCGATATGCTTGCTAATCAATCGAAATGCAAGGGTGAAGCAGAAGATGATGACAAGTTCGTCAAAGCTCGCCAAAGTTACAATTTCAGTACAAAAAAAGCAACACAGTTCTTCACCTATATGTTGTCAGTTAAGACACCCTCTTCCTACTCCGCAAACATCAGAAGTCTCGTGGATGTGAGCTCAGGTAAAATGAAGTTGGGACACATGAAGTCACATGATTGCCACGTAATGTTGACCCAAATCTTCCCGGTGGCCATCAGGAATCTGTTGGACAAAGATATAAGGAACAAACTCACTGAGCTCTGTGATTTCTTCAACCAACTATGGTAGAAAGTTGTAGATCATGAAGAGCTGGATCATATGCATGATGATATTGCAAGAATATTGTGCAACCTAGAGATGTTTTTCCCACCGTCATTCTTTGATGTCATGGTCCATCTCACTGTGCACCTTGTTGATGAGATAAAGTATTGTGGTCCTGTGTTTCTTCGCAACATGTATCCCTTTGAGCGGTTCATGGGAATACTAAAGTGCTTTTGTCGGAACCGAAACCATCCAGGCAAGCATCCTACAAGGTTATACCGCAAAGGAGGTGGTTGAGTTTTGCACCGAATACATGAAACAACGACCTATAGGTTTGCCCCTCTCTCGCCACGAGGGAAGGCTGAAAGATAAGCCGGTCCTTGCTGGCACGCAAATGGCTGCACCCGAAGAATTAGCAGAGAAAGATCATTTGACGGTACTGCTTAACAGCCCAGTTCTCACCGCTTACGCCGAAGAACACTTGGCGGAGATACGCCAAAGCTTCTTACTGATGGTGCCTTCATCAGATGTGGAGATGAAGGAGCACACTAAGAACTATGCTGAATGGCTAAAGAAGCATTTGGCACAAGGATCCATCAATGACATTGCTACGTGGTTGGCACAAAAGCCATCACCTACGGTGTTGACGTACCAAGCATATGACATAAATGGATACACGTTCTACTTTGATGAATGTGATGAGAAGATCTCATATCAGAACAGCTCTGTTCGAATAGAATGCATGATTGTAGATGAAGCTGATAAAAGGGTATACTATGGAACCATCAAAGAGATTTTGGAGCTTGACTAAGTGAAAGTTAATGTGGCATTATTCAGGTCCTCATGGATCCCTATTGGTCAAGTAAAGGTTGATGATTACAGGAAGACCTGTGTTAACAGGACAACGATAGTGCGGACCCGTTCATTCTTGCCAGCGATGCTACATAGATTTTCTTTGCGGAAGACACTTTGCATAAGAACGGCCATGTAGTGATGCATGGGAAGAGGAGGGTACTGGGTGTCGACAATATTGCCGATGAGGACGAGTACGATGAATTTTATGAGTTGCCAGCAAAGGGATCACGCAACCCTGTAACAGAGAAGCATAAAATCATCAAAAAAAACCAAGTTCATTCGGGGTCAACTTAATGATCCCAGTTCCCCCATGTACATGGGAATTAAGCCGTAAGACTAGTCTTTATGCCTACCCTACAACTTAATTCGTTCATTTTAGAACTGTCGCGTGTACTGATTTTGTGAGTTATGCCCGGTTTTCTGTTGATGTAAGAACCGTTAATATGTTGACTTTGATATGCTGTCAGCTCAGGCAATGAATATGGACTATTTTTTGTCATTATTATTATATCATAGAGGCAGCACACTCAATTGATCTCACTACAGTATGTGTGAACAAAAATATCTATGCAATCTGGATTGCGAATAGCTCACGGTTCGTTCATGAAAGTCGTGTGCTGACAAAACCCTGCCCACGATCCGAGTCGTGCGTCCCGATTGGCCAGAATCCAAACCCCACGAATCGTACGTCTGCACCATTGGATGCTCCCAGATCGAATGGCGATCCTCACCCCTTTCGACAACACATGCAATTCCGGTTGTATTTTTATTTTTATGCACAAAATGCACATTAAACTCAAAAAAATTTCTTAAATATATCTAACGATACCCGAAATGCACCAGAAAATAAAACCCGTGGTATAATGGTGATTGCCTACTATGGAAATATTTATGAGGCCAAATGATGAAGTCAATGGCCACAAGAGTTTGAATTGACACATCTCCTTTGGGAAACCATGATCCTTCATGTGAGATGCTCTGGTTTGGAAGGAACGATCGTCAAAACTTGTGCCAAACTTTACCATTTTTTCCATGAGGTAGTGATAGCATGCCATAGGCACACATCGATTTTGATGAGATGTCCGGACTCCATCTGAATTTCCTATAATTAAAATATCAACTAGGCCTACGCCAGTGGCCGCACCTCGTGGCCGAAATGTTTGAAACTTCTCCCTACTTCTCGAACAAATGGATGAAAACTCGCAAAGCGACACACAAATGATCTGTAGACCTTCTTTGCTAGGCTAGTCGTAATGGGATATCATTGCTAGTATCATGCCAACTAGGCAATTTTGATGAGTTGTCATAGAAATAAATGAAGAAAGAGAGGGTTAAGTATCATATCATGAAACTGTGTGTCATAATAAATGCTATACATGCTACTATGTGTCATGCATGATACTAGTATATGATCCATACTCCCTCTGTCCCGGTTTATTAGGCCTAAAGACAACTTCTCTTAGACCAAGACACATAATAATTTGCTCACATTAATTATTCCATTCCACTCCCAATGCACTCTCTCACATGAATGCAACCAATGAAAAAGCATGCATGAAGTGTATTAATTTTCCATCCATGGCACCAACAACAATGGCTTTCAATGCAACCAATGAAATGGTTGCATGCATGCACCTTTCCAAAGCGGGGCCTTATAAAAAGGGACATGCATGCTTGTGTTGCTGAGAGGCCTAATAAACCCGGACGGAGGGAGTACTAGCTAGCTACCTCTGTAATGCGCGCATAGTATCATAAGTTAGACTACGTATACCCATAGTGGGAGTAACATAGGTAGTAACATCACACATATCTAGATAAAATAGATGATGTGGCAAGCAATAAATGAAGAAAGAGAGGTAGTAACATAGCTTGTTACTAATTAAGACTAGCCACAGTGCATAGTAACATACACTAGTAACATACACATATCCCTAGACTATGTTACTACCTTCATAGTGGATAGTAACATAAGTGTGGTGTCATGCAAAGCTTCATTTATTAGGTTATAGACTCATAGTGCATTGAGACATGTGATGTTACGGTAACTAGCTAAGTTACTCAAACTACCTCTCCTCATTAACTCATTGCCACATAAGCATATTTGCTTAGTTGGACTTGATGTTACTGCTGAAGTTACTCCCATTGTGGCTAGTCTAATAGTATGAGTAACATCACACATATCAAGGCAAGATGAGTTTATAGCTTAATAAATGAAGTGTTGCACATGTTACCACACATATGTTACTCCCCACTATAGAGGTAGTAACATGGAGTAGTAACATGGGCATGTTACACTACCCATTGTGGCTAGTCTTAGTATCTTAGGTTGCCTTATTAATTGCCATGCATGACACAAGTAGTAAAACATTTAATATGTGATACAGTATATCATGATATGATACCCAACCCACACCCTCTCTTTCCTCATTTAACTGTGTGCCACATCATCCAAAAAGTCTAGTTGGCATGCATATGATGCCACTTGATACTCCCATTACGACCAATCTTATTAGGGTGGCCATAGTGGGGGTATCATAGCCGGTATCATGCACTTGAGAATAGCAAATATGATGATGTGTGGCAAAGAAGCAGTAACATAGATACCGTAACATATATAATATAAATGTTATACTACTTTGTGTCATGCGCATGGCCATAAATATGGTCATCTATGGTATACATATACTAGCTCTATGATACTATATATATGCACTATAAGAAGGTACGTACGTAGTATCATACACTATATAGTATCATATGCATGATACTATAGTATATATGATACTTGCCTACTATATATACAAAGGCTAGCCATAGTGGTGGTAAATATATATATCATAGCTGCACTCGAAAAAATAGCAAGTATGTTGATGTGGCTAAGAATTAAATATAGTGAGGGTTAGAACGTTAGAGTAACATATAGGTGGACATCGTATCATGTTAAATGCGATGCTAATTTGTGTCATCACTACTAGGGAAAACCCTAGTAGTAGCGCGGGTTTTGAGGCTATCAGCAGCGTGGCTAGCCGTGCTACTACTACAGCGCTACAGCTAACTATTAGTAGTAGCACTGTCAGCACCCGCGCTACTACTATTGACTATATCAGCAACGCTTTTCTCAAACACGCTACTATTAGTTAGCTGTAGCGCTTTCCTTGCCCCTCGCTACTGCTACATCTTTCATCGTTTTCTCACTTCCTACCCCATTTCGTTTTGGTTTCAATAAAATGCAATTTCCAGATAGTAGGTACTACAAGATACTAGTACTCCCTCCATTCGAAATTACTCTGTCGTGGTTTTAGTTCAAACCACGACGAGCAATTTGGAATGAAGGGAGTACTAGATAACAATTTCATGTATAGTCAACATGCATCCTCAAGCAGTACAAGGTCATATCAACGACGATCATCATATGTAGTTCTAGATGATATCGATGACGATCATCATATGTAGTTATAGATGATATCGACGACAATCATCATATGTAGTTCTAGATGATATAGCCACACACACATATGTAGTTCTAGATGATATCGAAGACGATCATCATCCTCAAGCCTGGGCGGTTGGTGTTCTTGATAGTAATTAGGATGGCCTGTCTGACACGAAGATTCTTGCCATCGAGGAATTTCTTCCACCCAACCCAGTTTAAGTGTGTGCGACCATCCGTGTCCACGCGATAAGTACAAGTTGTGATGAGCCCCTTGCGGTAAGGCGTAGTCCAGCTGAGCCTTCTTCAACAGGCTCGATACCATAACTCACAGATAGGCTCTTTGCTAATTTCTGAATAAGAAAACCATATCAATTAATAAATAGCCTCACACATACTCTTGCAAATAAGTATATATGGATTGTCTACACTATTAATAGTTCCTTAGATTCTACACTAATAAGCATGTGATCGAACTCTACACTAAAGCATATCATCAACTAGATTCCACACAACATACCATATCATTGGACTCTACACTAAGCATATCATCGGATAATTTGCATTTGTAAGTATAACATACCATATCATGTCGATCAAACATGGTACTTGTCAGGCGGGTCACAAATGGCACCCTGACAAAGTCAGCACGTGGCGGAAATATGTCCCATAGGTTGCACACCTCCTCCTCGCTCAGCCTCATTCTTTGAGCTACGATGGCTTCATGAAGTGGGTCCTCATCATCTTCATCGAGTGGGTCCTCATTATCTTCATCATCTTCGTCATCTTCGTCATCTTCCACCAGGTTGATATAAATGACAACAAACTTGGGTCTTTCTGCTCTGAAGGAGAAGCTGATCAACTCACCACCAGTAAGACGCATGTGGGCGAGGAAACGGGCCCATCCATCTCCTCCAATCTATGAAATATTTCGTCCTTTCTCGACCTCCATAGTGTACGGCCCTCTAGGAGCCTCAAATGTCATAGTGTCTCCTGTTAGCTTGTTGAATTTCAACCTCACATTGCATGGGACGATCTGTGTAAAAAAGAAAAATGACACAATGTAGTAATGCCAACACTAAAAATAAAATAGTTGTTACATTTCATATAATTTCTTACCGCCGCATGACGAAAACTCGGCTGGAAGTAGATGCCGAACAGCTTGCCAGTTGCAAGGCTGCTGGCGCACCTTGACTTGCACAATCGACATGGTGGTGGTGGTGGTGCCATTTTCCTAAAGCAATATGCAGAGTGCCAAATCTCCAGAGCTATCTTCAGAGCTATCAACTAGCATACTAAATCAACTAAATCAAAATGTTCTATAAATCAACTAAATCAACTAGCCTATTAAATCAGCCTGCCTACTAAATCAACTAAATCAAAATGTTCTATAAATCAACTAAATCAACTAGCCTACTAGATCAACTTGCCTACTAAATCAACAAAATCAAAATGTTCGAAATCAACTAAATAAACTAGCCTACTAAATCAACTAAATCATATGAACTAAATCAAAATGTTGCATATGAACTATCCTACTAAATCAAAATGTAGTAGGGAGGAGGGGTTGTGGATGGAGGAGGGAGAAGGGAGAAGGAGGGGCGACTGGAGGAGGGAGGAGAGAGTAGGATGGAGGAGGAAGGGCAGAGCGAGGAGGGGCCGGCCAGCGGCGAGTCGAGGGAGGACGGAGGAGGAGGGTGGTACCGAGTCCAGCGAGGAGGAGGTGACGGCGGCGCAGAGGGTGGAGGGGTAGGTGACGGCGGTCGA
>NC_041385.1:404044001-404127102 GCF_002162155.2 Triticum dicoccoides | reverse complement strand
GAGTGAGTGCGAGTGTGAGTGTGTATAGGATAGAGGAGAGCGCGTGGGTGGTAGCTAGTTTTAGCAGTAGTGCGGTATAGGTAAACGCGCTACTGCTAAACTACCTAGCAGTAGCGCCCTTCAAATTAACGCGCTTCTGCTATAACTAGCTTCGCGGCGGGGTCATGGGAATAGTAGCAGTAGCGTGGCTTAGTGGAGACGCGCTACTGCTACTTTTATTTCAGCAATGAGTTATAGTGGAGCGCGCTACTGATAAATTGCAGTAGCGCCTTATTTTAAAACTCGCTGCTGGTAAGATCCTGTGTATAGCCTTTTCCCTAGTAGTGCATGCATGGCAATAAATATGATCTATGATACTATATTTATATATATACTCTATGTATTATACTATGCTCTATAATTGAAGGTAGTATCGTAATACACTATAGGTAGTATAGTATATATAGAAACTAAATGAGATCTCTTTTCTTTTTACATATATTCAAAAGTTTGAGATTGCTAGCGAGGCCTGCCGCTTGGTAAAATGTACCAGAAAATTGAAACATAGGGTACAATCATGATTTCTTACCGTGGTAAAAAAATTTGGAGGCGAAACGATGAACTCATGTTTTCATTCAAACAAAAAAATACTGTTAGTTAGTGTAAATGTTTTCAAATAGCGCACGGTTCACTCACGAAAGCCGTGTGTCCACTAAATCGTGGCCGATGCCCCTGCCACGCGCATGATCTGAGTCGTGCGTTTTGATTGGGCAAAATCCAAACCCCACGGATCGTACGTCTGCACCCTTGGATGCTCCCAGATCGTACGACGATCCTCATCCCTTTCGATAGCAGATGCAGTTCCAGTTGTGATTTTTTATGCGGTTCCTCCTCCGACGACAACTCCTTCACCACCCGGTTATGCTGTTAGTTAATGTAAATGTTTTCAAATAGCACATAGTTCACTCATGAAAGCCGTGTGCCTACGAAACCGTGGCCGATGCCCCCCTTGCCGCGCGCGCGATCTGAGTCATGCGTTTTGATTGGCCAGAACCCAAACCCCCCGGATCGTACGTCTGCACTGTTGGATGCTCCCAGATGGAACGATAATCCTCATCCCTTTCGATAGGAAATGCAGTTCGCCTAGGAATTGATTGATTTGCCAAAATGCACGTTAAATGCCAAAAAGTGTCTTACATATAGCACACGAGACCTGAAATGTGCCAGTAAATCAAACCCGTGGTATAATGGTGATCGCTTAACGTAGGAAAAATTTAGAGGCGAAACGATGAACTCAAGTCTTCATTTCAAATGAAAATTTTCTCTTTGTGCACACAAGCGCTTAGAGGCAACCGTTTGCATAGGCCTTTCCGCGCGGCGGCTGGGGATATTTTCCACCCTTTTCACCTAGGACACCAACACCCCCCATGGCCTGCCCGCGTTTCACTCAACTAGTCCACCCAATCTCCATCGCCAGCTCCCCCTCACCCAGATCCACATCAGAACCCTCTCCGGCGCCGGCGTGCTCACCCCAGCCGTGTGCCCGCTCTTCAGCGTCAAGGCTACCTCCACTGTCGTTCCCAACACGCGGCTACCCGCGCCTCGCCGTCTTCGTTTGCTCGCCAACCACCCTCGAGCATATCGATGTTGTAACCCGCGCCTCTCCTGTGGTCCGGCCGGGTTTGCATTAAGAAGCCTGTTAGTTACTACTCTCCATCGCGGTGAGGCATATTTCCTCGCAATCCCTCTTCCTATTTTGTTCAGTATGTTCCCAAATTGGCTATAAAATAACGGAGAACGTATATATGTTAATTATCTACCCTCCTAACTAGTACGTATAAGCTGTATTTGTTCCAATAAGTTACTGCCGATTTACCGATCGCGGGCGCCCGAGTCACACAAACTTAACAAATTAGCCGTACATTTTCTAAATTATTGCATGACATGTTTAGAAAGATTGATACCAAGTTGTTAGTTTTATGCTTATCCTCCTTTCCTGAGTTTGGCATGTGTTCGTTGTAGATGCCAAATAGCAGCGACAACACTCATGCTTCAGGCGATGTATCTTCATCTAATTCTGACAACCCTATGTCTTCAGAAGATGGTGAGGGATCAAGTAATCTTGAACGGGATAGAGCTGCAGCAATTACCCTTTCAGTAAGGACACAGAGGTACGCTCCATGGAAGCCCACACACCAGCCTAAAAGTGTATATGAAGTAACTGAGATCAATATAAAGTCTTGGGCTCCAACTAAACCAGATAAAGCACACATGAGGTTCAGGAGTGTGTGTGCTCACCCCAGCCGTGTGCTGGCAATGACAAGAGGAAGGATCGCCGGTGCACCCTCTGTCTCGCGGGCAGAGTCGTGGGGAGAGGGAGCATGGGTCCTGGTTCCGGGGCACCCTTGAGGCGTCGTATTATCTGAAGTTGGTCCCACGCCCTGTGCAGGATCGAGGTGCTAGGGGCTGCACGCATGCATTGAGCTGGAGTCCTTGATGATGCCTGCCTCCCAAGGTTTCACCTTCGTGGGGGCCCTGCAAAACCCCAACCATAAGAAAGCGCGGCACGCCAGGAGGACAAGAGCAAAGGTACTTACTCATCGGCAGCCACGTATCTCCCCGGCTTCAGAGGCCGACGGGTGCCGTCATTGTAGCACAGGGACCTCTTCATCTTGAAGAGTGACTCGAGGCACAGGCTGCGCCGACCAGACCCCGACGAGGGATCCTCAGGAGGGGGAGCGCTCGGCATGGTATCTGGAGCAGGGGTCCCGAAGGCAAGGGCACCCGACAAAACCTCCTGGCTCACGACGGGCCGTTGGTGGGCCCCTTGCCGTCAGCAGCCACCCTGGAACCACCATCCTGGGCGTCAGAAGCCCCTGCCTCCGGGGCTTGGGGTTGCACTAGTTCCGCGGCAGCTCCTTCTAGGGCCCCAGAAGCCTTGGCCTCCTGAGCCTCTGGCGGGGCCCGGCCTCCGGAGGAGCTCTCGACAGCTGATGGAGGCGCACGCCCCTTGCCTCCACACTCGGGGCGCACGCGGCAGGGTCGATCAGGAGGGGAGCCACGAAGACAGGGTTCTTGTGGGGCCCTTCAATGCCCTCAGGAAGCAACCCCCACTCGTCGAATAGAGGCATCTGCCCCGCGAAGGCCGCCTTGTTCGAGCTCATATAGAGAAGGCAACCACCCCCTGGAAGGTCAGCAGGCTTGGACTCTCCAGTCAAAAGCTTGAGCACCATGCTCAAGGTATCAGTAGCAAGCAACGGCTTCTGCAGCCTCATCGGATCTCCGGCGCCTGTGAAGTCCCACATCGGGCGTGAATGGCGCTGAAGGGGAGCAATGCGCTGCTTCACGAATTCCTTCACCACCATTGGCGCCATCACCTCCAGTTCCTGGAGCCTCGCCAATCTCTTCCAAATGAAAGCAAGACGCCGATCGGAGAGCTTCTCATGGCACTAGCCGGAGCTAGGCGAGGCCGGCGACCCAGGAATCAAGAGCAGGGGGCCAAATGCGCGGGCGTCCATCAGGAGCCACTGCTTCCGGAATCCCTTCGCGACAGGCGAAAGCTCGAAGTCAATCCCCGAACCAGCAGTCGCGGCCACGGCTTCGAAGGACACGCACCCAGAGTGTTGGCGGGTGTCCACCAGCCAAAGCAAGAAGAAATGGCAAATCAAGGCCACAAAGGGAGTGATGCCTATCATGGCCTCGCAGAGGAAGGCGAAGACGGCGAGGAGGATGATGGAGCGGGGGTCCAGATGCAGCAGATGGATCTGGTAATGCGACATCATGGCATTGAAGAAAGGGGTGAATGGAGCAATCAACCCAGCAAGAAGAGCATGGAGATAGATGGGGATCTCAGTGGCGCTCATCTCTCTGGTTCGCCAAGATGCAGGGCGGACAACTGTCGCCCTCCCCTCATTGGAATAGGGGGCGAGCGCATGACGAACATTTTCCAGTCCCTCCTCATTGATCACCATCGATTGCTCAAGGGATGGCTCCAGAGCCGGCGGAGGACCGGCCGAGGCGAGCGGCTTCCCCTTCTTCTTCCTCGGCTTGGAGGCCATGGCGAGCACTAGAAGAGAGCAAGGCGTTGGAGCCGGATCTATGGACACGGTGGAAAGAATGGGAAGGAGGAAACAACAACCGAGCACGGTAAGTTGCAAAGGGCGAGCCGCACTGACAACGGGCGGCTGCTGGGTCTACCGGATATCAAGGCAGCATGGGGAAGTGGAGACGCCCACGTCCCATCAACCGCCACGTGTTTTCAAGGCCGCAGGCTGATAGGGCCCGCGACGCTCCACCCTTGCCCTTTGGCTTCGCCTGGAAGCCAAGTCCGAGCGTGCCTTGGGCCCGGGGGCTACTGTCGACTTCCTGGATTTGGGGGTATCCAGGCCTGCTTGCCTGCGGCCCACCATGTGGCTTCATCGGGGGCCTGGTATGGCCCAGCTCCAACACCAACACCGCAAGACCCTTGCAAGGGGCCAAGCCTCGCGAGGCGGGCAACGCCAAGACCCCCGAAGGAATCGACCTCCTCAGGAGGGCTCCTAAGGGGCGGAGAGTTATATGCAGGTTACCTCACGAGGCTCAACTGACGTGAGCCATGACAACCAAGGCCAGGCAGGCGCCAGGCGGGTGCAGAGCGCAGGTTTCCTCTTCGGTGCAAAGGAGGCAAGCCACAGGCGCGGAGTCCCGAGGAATCAGCCAAAGGTTTCCATTTCAGTGCAACGAGACCAAGACCGCCAGGACGGCAGGACGAAGGTCATCGACGAGCCCACCGCAGCGTCACGACCAGAGGCTTTTCGCAGGCGAAGACTACTTTTGTCAGAATAGACTGTACTACTTGTCCCCTTTCAAATCCGGCCGTGGTGGGATTCCTTCCCACTCATATTTGGGAAGAGGACCAAGGCCACTATAAATAGGACTAGCCACCACCATAGAACAGGGACGGGAGGAATAGACGAGTTACGAACAAGTAGAGCACCAGCTCAAGAACACCTCACCTCTTGAGGCTTGTTCATCCACTGTACCAGTTCATCCATAGCCCTCTGAGGCCATCCACCACACCACACTGGATTAGGGTATTACACCACAATGGTGGCCCGAACTAGTATAAATCTCTGTGTCCTTGTGTCTCTTTGAGATCGATGCGTTGGGCTTAGGAGGATCGCGAGTAGGCAGGCTGGGTAGGTTGAGATCTCCACATGCACCCCAGAGTTCGAACCTCTCAAGGGTTGCCGGATCCCTAAATCCGACAGGAGTAAACCATGCCCAATGTAAAATACAATCCTAGTCGTAATTTTTTCAGGAAACGTGTGGGATCCCAAACGAAAAGCACATATCACTCTAGCCGCAACCATCAGTGATACACAACAAATCACAAATGGTCTGCAGCAATTGTATGTGTGCGAAGGGGCTCCTGAACCGTTTGTGATTGAACCTTATCGCAGACGGTAAATGTTGGGAGAACGTGTGCGATGGAGTCTTGCATGGCAGACGGTTCCACAGAAAACTCGTGTGTGATAGGGCATATATCGCACACAGTTCATATGTTGGCCCGTGTGCCTTGCATACTATTTCCCAAACGGTTCATTACAACACACCGTTTGGTTTCACTTCGTCATTAGAAACGTGTAATCACTGATACCACACGTGCGAAAGAATTTAGTGTGTGCTGCATCGCACACGATTACGTTTTGCAAGGCCTCTGGATCATGGCTCCATATCCCCGGTGGTTTCTAGGTCGTGTGGGAAGGACCCCCTATCGCCCACACTCACTTGGTGACGGTTCCAAATGAGATCGTGGAAAGGGGTTTTAAACCGTTTGTATAGCACCGACGCATACTAGTGACTGTTAGCATGCGCTTCTTTCCACTCTATCTCCCGAGAATTTTCGACATTGTAGCCTCCCCTCCCTATCGGACCCGAATACTGCTCCGCCCGAGATCGTCGCCGGCGAGTCTCCGGTGGCCATATGGTCATGGGCATATGTCCGTTAGCTTCACCGCGCCGCGTAGAACGCGCCCACCCTTTCATTTCCCCCATTAGCGCATCGTGATGCTGTTGCCGTAGCTCGCCCGAGCTTGTCGTCGATCGCGACATCACAGCGCCCGTCTCCGGCCATCCCAGCTCACGTGGCCACCCGCGTTGGATGCGGCGTTGCTCCCTTGTTCAAACGCGCCAACGCGTGGGCCAAATGGCCCCCTATACATGGATTCTGGCGGGGTCCTGAGCGCCTCCACCATGTTTTCGGTCGCCAGCGTTCAGCTGCCGGCCACCATCGACGTGGCACACCTGGGGCCACCCCTGGGTCACTGCCAGCAGGCCCCGCAGGCCCCGTTGACTGTGTTCACCCAGTCAACATGCTGACTAGGTAGCCTAGTGCCACTAACATGTGGGCCCCGTGCTAACTAACATGTTTTATAAATAAATAAAATGTTAATTAATCTATTAATTAAATTTAATCACTACTTAGTCACTGACTAATGGGGCCCACACCCCTAATTAGTTCTGTTAGTCAAGTTAACCCACTGTTAGTACCACAGAGGTTGACCGGTGGGTCCCACCTGCCAGTTGACTGGTCAACAGGTTAGCCGACCGCTGACGCCATGCTTGCGTCATGCTCATGTCATATTCCTTTCGGGCTATTCTGTTAATTTAAATAAATTCAGAAAATGCATAAAACTTTGATAAATCATAGAAAATAAATCGTAGCTTAGATGGAAAAGCTTTATATATGAAAGTTGCTCTGAACAATGAGACGAATCTGATCGTGTTGTCTGTTTCTATGCTGGAACCCTCTACGTAGGTGAACCCGTAACTTTTAGCCCGATTCCGGTAGATGAATAGTGCATATGAACCGGTTAATAAATCCAACCTAAAACCTAAAATAACCAATATGAATTAGACATATATTTAGGCAACCATGCACTGCACGTTAGAATAGCATACTCTGTGTTGCATATGATTACTGTGTATTTATCTGTTTCTTCCCCTTCTTCTCTCCGGTAGACCCTGAGGCCGACATTGTCCCTCTGATCGACTACGTCACTGACGACACTACTGACAACCTTGCCTTTGCCCCTGAGCAACCAGGCAAGCACCCCCCTTTTTGAGCATACCGATATCGCCTACTCTATCTCTCTTATGCTTGCATTAGAATCTGTACTACTACTGTTCATCCTACTTTTGTTGCATAGCCTGATCTTGTAACCTCCTATTGTTACCTACCTATTTATCCTAAACTGCTTAGTATAGGCTGGTTAGAGACCCATCAGAGACCCCATGTTGACCCAATTGCCTCGCTGGATTATCAGAAGACCTGATCAAAGACCAGGCCCCGACACCGCACAACACTCCCCTTAGTTGTACGACACCGCAATGTTACTATCCAGTGCCGAGGGTGATACCTCGTTAGCACTTCCGATGCTAACTCTGTGGAGTAGTTACCCGGTCGTGGTCATCGAGGGTGATTCCTCCTTTTCCACTTCCGATAACGACGCTGTCGTGCAACACCTAAGTGTGAACCTCGAGGGTGATTTCCTCTTACGTTCACCTTAATGTTTACATCAGGTGGGAATCCAACGAGGGTGATGCCTCGGGTTCCTTCTTGATGTCGTAGCCACACGGATTGCCTTTACATTACTATTGTTACTAATTAAAGTGGTTAAAGGCTGGTCGACCCTGAGAGGTACCCGCACGAGCATGTGATGCGAGTGATGTGGAGTCGGGTTGACCGGGAAGGTGCTCGCGAGATAACTACGTGGCGTGGCCGGGGATTCTTAGCCCTTGCTGCAAGTCCTCGAGACGGGGCGACGGGGTCACATCGATCGTGAGTCTTTGCTCGTTACCGCGCACTCCTAATCCAATAATGGTTTGGGTATTTGATCTGAGGGGCCTCTGGTCTGATAGCACTAACCATCACGTGGGCATAGTATGGGCGTTCCGCGTCATATGCATTAGCCGAAGCTTAATAGATGTCAGTGACTGAGTGGCGTGCGCCGGGTTGGACTGCGTAAGCATCTGCCTTTTTTAAGGAGGTAGCTAGGTCTGCTCACCGGCCGCCCACGCAACTTGCAGGAGTTCCCGAGGCGATGGCCCAAGACCCCTGGGGGCATAGGTTTAGTCCGGCGTGTTGACCTCTCTATTAGGCCTAGGTCGGGTTGCGACGTATTGTTTTGCCGAGGCCGGGCATGAACCAGTAAAGTGTGTCCGGCCGGAGTTAAGTGAGCGTGGTGGGTAAGTTGGTGCACTCCTACAGGGAAGAAAACATCTATCGATAGCCCGTCCTATGGTAATGGACGCTCGGAGTTGTATCCCGATCGATACAACTAGAACTGGATACTTGAGATGAGAAATGGATAGTCTGGCTCTGGGATTGCTTTCTCACAGGGAGTCGAGGAAGGATCTCTGGGCGAGGTTGATGACACTACTACTACTTTACTTTATGCTAGTATGCACTCTTCTAATGTTGCGAGACCGCTGAAGATGCTAGTCTTCGATAGGACTAGGCTCTCCCCTCTATTCTGGCATTTCTGCAGCCCAGTCCACATATACAGCCTTCCTTTGATAATGTTGCATATGTAGTGTAGATCCTTGCTTCCTGGGTACTTTGGATGAGTACTCACGTTTGCTTTGCTTTCTCCCCCCCATATCCGTTTGATGCAACCAGATGACGGAGCCCCTTAGACCGTTGCCACCGCCGATGACTACTACTACCCGGAGGGTGCTTACTACTACGTGACGGACACCGACGACCAGGAGTAGTTAGGAGGCTCCCAGGCAGGAGGCCTTGCCTTTTCGATCAACGTTGCTTTTGTGCTAGCCTTCTTAAGGCAAACTTGTTTAACTTATGTCTGTACTCAGACATTATTGCTTCCACTGACTCGTTTGTATTCAAGCTTATGAATTTGAGCCCTCGAGGCCCCTGTCTTGTAATATGAAGCTTGTATTATTTTTGTTTGTGTCTAGAGTTGTGTTGTGATATCTTTCGTGAGCCCCTGATCTTCGTCGTACACATTTGTGTGTATGATTAGTGTATAATTGAATCGGGGGCGTAACAAGTTGGTATCAGAGCCGACTACCTATAGGTATCCCCCTTTCCAACTCCTTGGCCGAAGTCGAGTCTAGTCACTACAAAACTTTTACTAACATGGCTGTGTGTCTTACGGGCCCACGTCGCCATTGGGTGATATTTGGATCTTTTACTCCTCGTCTATACTCTGGGACTACGAACTCTCTTCTACTCGGGTTAAACAAATTTACTAACTCTAACATTAGGATCCCGTGACCACATTCACCCCAAAGTTGGATAAGCCATAGATATTCTTAGAATAGTATCTTGAATATTACACACACTGTCGTGTTGACTACTATGTGGTATCCATCGTACCTCTTTCATTATGCATGTTTCATCATGAATGATCCTTTGTCTTTAGAATTGCTCGATGTTGAACTACCCATGTTACATGTTAGCAGGATGGTTAGACCCGCTGGTCGTGGCCGTGGTGCCAACGATCCACCACCGTTCGAATTCTTGGCCGGGATGATACAACAGTTTGAGCTGAACCACCAGTTCATGAGAGGAATGATGGCTTTGTTCCCTCATCCGAATATGAATCAGCAACCAGCCCCAGTAACTCTGGAGGACTACATGCACCTCAACCTGACCATCTACCACAACTCAACTCAGCCCCTTGATGCTGATGACTGGCTCCGCGACGTCACATATGAAATGGAGTCTGCTAGTGTTACCCCTGCCAGCTTTGTCACCTTCTCATCCTTCTTCCTCAAGGGCCCCACTGCTCAAGGGTGGGACAGCCATAGGCGTACTGTACCTACTGGAATGGTCATCACTTGGACGGATTTCCAAGCTGCATTTCGTGCTAGCTTCATTCGTCAGGGAATCATGGACAGGAAGAAGCGTGAGTTTTGTAACCTCACGCAAGGCAATAAGACAGTTGATGCTTATCATCAGGAATTTCTGGACTTGTCACGTTATGCTGAGAAACATTGCAATTGATTCTCGTAGAAAGGAAAAGTTTCGTGATGGACTTCACCCTGATATCAAGCTAGCACTGCTCGTTCATGACTTTCCCGACTTCGCCACCTTGGTGAACAAGGCTATTCAGGTTGAGACTGGCCTGCAGGAACACCAGGGATCCCTCAGGCGCAACCATGACGCTAGCTCATCTTCCAGCCCGTCAGCTCGGAAGCGTCGGATATGGATTCCCCATAGCATGTATCATCCAACTGCACCTGCACCAAGACAGTCCTACACTGCACCTCATCTGCCTCCTCCACCGGAGAGGCAGCCTCTTCGTGCTGCACCACCCTGAGCTCCTGCCCCCAATCCCAATGATTGTATGTGCTTCAAGTGTGTCCTTCCAGGTCACCATTCCAGGAACTGCCCTCAGAATTAGAATTAGCTAACTCTGCCTTCTAATGCCCGTGGAAACAATCAGCCCCATAACCAGAATGCCAGGCCTTACGGTCGTGGTCAGGCTAACACCATTGATCTGAAAGAAGCTCAAGACCAGCCTGCTACTGTGATGGGTACTCTTCTCATTAATTTAGTACCAGCTTCTATTTTATTCGATTCAGGAGTATCGCATTCATTTATGTCAAAAAAATTTCCATACGCACACGACATTCGATGCGAGCCCATGAACACTTCGATAGTGGTGCGCACCCCTACGGGTCAGTGTCGGAACACCATGATTGGTCGTGACGTCCCCGTTGAAATTGAAGGGCTAGAATTCCATGTTTCTCCCATTATTCTGGAGTCTTCCAATATTGAGCTCATTCTGGGAATGGAATGGTTGAAAGCACATATTGCCTCTATTGTTTGCGCCACCAAAGTCGTCCATCTCCTACATCCTTCCAGTGAGATAGTAAGCTACCATGCTCAAATTGTTCAAAATGCTGAAGCATGGCTCTATGCCTTGAATGCGTCGAACGCATCACCTCTTGAGGGAAATGAAAAGATTCCAGTCGTTCGTGACTTCCTAGACATTTTTCCAGAAGAACTTCCAGGCATACCCCCTGCTCGGGCTGTCGAGTTCGTCATTGATTTGAATCCAGACACCGTTCCTCTCGCCAAACGACCCTACAAGATGCCACCTCATGAACTCCTTGAGCTTATGGAGGAAATCGACAAATCTCTTTGCAGTGGTTTCATTCGTCCATGTTCCTCTGCTTGGGGATCACCTTCTCTCTTTGTGAAGAAGAAGGATGGAATGAATCGTTTGGTCCAAGACTGTCGTCCTATCAACCAAGCAACTATTCAGAACAATCCCCTCCCTCGGATCAACGATCTATATGATCAACTAGCTTGTTCCTCGGTATTCTCTAAACTCAACTTGAGGTTGGGTTACCACCAGATCCGTGTCCGTGAAGAGGACATTTCCAAGACCACATTCATCACTCGTTATGGTTTTTATGAGTACACCGTTATGTCTTTCGGCTTGACCAATGCTCCAGCTACATTCTCTCGTCTGATGAACTATATATTCATGGAATACCTCGACAAGTTCGTCGTGGTTTATCTGGATGATATCCTTGTTTATTCCAAGAACAAAGAAGAACATGCTGAACATCTTCGTCTTGTTCTGGAAAAGCTTTGAGAGCATCAAATTTATGCCAAGTATTCCAAGTGCGAATTCTGGCTACCCGAAGTCACCTACCTTGGTCATGTGATATCCAAGGATGGTATTGCCGTCAACCCAGAGCGAGTTCAGGCTCTTCTTGACTGGACCCCTTCGAAGACTGTCAAGCAAGTCAGAAGCTTTCTCGGACTCGCCAGCTATTGCCACTGTTTCATCGAGAATTTCTCCAAGATTGCCAAGCCCCTGACTTATCTACTTCACAAGGGCGTTAAGTTTGATTGGACAGACAAATGCCAGGAAAGTTTCCAAGCACTCAAGGACAAGCTGACTTCTACCCCAGTGCTTGCTCCCCCTGATTCTCGCAAGGACTTTGACATCTGTTGCGACGCTTCACGACAAGGATTAGGCTGTGTCCTAATGCAAGAGCGTAGACTGATTCCTTATGCCTGCCATCAAGTGCGTACTCACAAAGAGAACTACCCAGTTCACGACCTCGAGCTTGTTGCAGTTATCTATGCACTGAAGTTATGGCGAGAGTACCTTCTTGGTAATCATTGTGAGATCTTCACTGATCATCAGAGTGTGAAGTATCTGTTTACTTAGCCAGATCTGAACCTCCGTCAACAGCGATGGATGGAAGCTATTGCTTACTACAACAGCGGTATATCTTATACACCTAGCAAGGCTAATGTAATGGCTGATGCCCTGAGCCGCAAGTCTTATTGCAATAACCACATGGTTCATAAAGCTCAACCCCGCCTTGATGAAGAACTTTGCAAGCTGAACCTTCAGCTAGTTCCACAGGGTTCTCTGAATAACCTTGTCTTGGAACCAACTCTTCTGAAAGCAATTAAGTATGCTCAAGCCAAAGATGCTCATGTTGATCAGATGAAAAAGGATCTTGCCTTAGAGAAATCCAGAGATTTCTCGCTTGCTGAAGATGGGACCTTATACTTTAGAGATCATATTGTAATACCCCGGTTCGATCTTATGACAGACAAGGTGATGAAAGAAGCGCATGGCACCCCTCTCTCTATTCATCTGGGGAGTACCAAGATGTATTTAGACATTCGTCAGAAGTATTGGTGGTCCAAGATGAAGCAAGACATTGCTCGATATAGCGAAGAATGTGACGTTTGCCGTCGCGTCAAAGCATAACATCAGAAACTGGCTGGACTCCTACAACATGTCCTTATTCCTGAATGGAAGTGGGATAGGATTCAGATGGTCTTTGTCACTGGCCTTCCCAAGTCCCAGAAAGGTAACGATGCTATGTTTGTCGTCATCGACCAATTCTCGAAGGTTGCTCACTTTCTACCAGTCAAGGAGACAATCACTGCTAGTCAATTAGCAAACTTGTATATCTCCAGAATTGTGTCACTTCATGGCATTCCGAAGGAGATTAGTTCAGACTGTGGCAGTATATTCACTTCAAAGTTCTGGGATAGTTTCCAAGAGGCAATGGGAACTCATATTACCTGGAGCACTGCTTATCATCCCCAATCCCAAGGCCAAGTCGAGCGAGTCAATCAAATTCTGGAAGACATGCTTCGGGCTTGTGTAATCTCTTTCGGCAAGAAATGGGAAGAATCTCTCCCTTATGCGGAGTTCTCTTATAACAACAGCTATCAAGCCAGCTTAAAGATGGCACCCTTCAAAGTGCTTTATGGACGTAAGTGCCGAACCCCTTTGAATTGGTCATAAACTGGGGAACGGACACTCATTGGTCCGGACATTATTCAACAAGCTGAAGAGCAGGTTCGCATTGTCCGGGATAATCTCAAGGTGGCCCAGTCCCGCCAGAAGAGCAACTATGACCGAAAACACTGGGGTTCAACATATCAACTTGGTGATCAAGCTTATCTGCATGTCACTCCTTTGAGAGGCACTCATCGGTTCGGAGTCAAGGGCAAGCAAGCTCCGCGCTACATTGGTCCCTTCCACATTGTCTCCTATCGTGGACTGGTGGCTTATCAATTGGAGTTGCCACCTCAGTTCTCTCACGTCCATGACGTCTTCCACGTGTCGCAACTTCGTCGATGCTCCAAGGATCTGGAATGTGAAGTGGATCCAAAATTGATTGAAGTTCAAGATGATCTCACATACAAAGAGCATCCGATCTGCATACTTGAAGAAGCTGAACGTTGAACCCGCCAGAAGGTTACTAAGTTCCTCAAGGTTCAATGGTCAAATCATACTAAAGATGAAGCCACTTAGGAACGCGAGGATAACCTCCGTGCTGAATACCCTGATCTTTTCCCTTCTACCTCTTAATTCTCGGGACGAGAATTTCTTTTAGAGGAGGAGAGTTGTAACACCCCTGTGTAATGATGCTACAGTAACCTCTGGGGTCAAGTTAATCATTTTGCTAAACAAGTGTTTGATCATCCTTGGTTCTCTCTCATTTCAAATTCCAGTTGAATTCAATTTCAAATTCTGAGTGAAATTTAAAATTGCTCAAACATGAAAACTAAAATGTTCATAATGTGGCAAATAATCCATAACTAATATTGGTGGTGAACCAACATTTTTTGCAAGGTGTCTAAATGGCCTAAAGTAGCTAAGACAGTGCTTAAAACATTTGTTTAAATCCTTTTTAATTTGTAAAATTACTAAACTATTTTAATTAAATACTAAACAAAATGTGGTTATGGCCTAGGCTATTATTCTATTTTAGGAGCAAGTGTTGTAGTTTTGTAAAGCCAAAATGTTTTGAGTAGAAATATAAAATACAAAGTAATAAAAAAGGAAAAGGAAATGAAGGGGAGACAGAGAGAACATCCCACTGCCTCTGGGCTTCGGCGCACCCGAGCCAGCCAGCCTCCCGGGTTGCCTTCCCTGTGCAACCGACCGGGGCACGGCCAAGCGTGCCCAGCTGCACCGCCTCGCCGGTGGCGACAACGAGGGGATAAGGCTCCGCGCCTCCTCGGGACTCCTGCCCCCACCTACCTCTCCCACTCCTCCACCCGCTCCACCTCTCCCTCTCCCCACCAGATCTCCCCCTCTCCCTCGTTCCTCACCTCTCCAAAAGTTGCCACCGCCACCATCGTCGATCCCGTGCCCACCGTCCCCGTTCGGCCTCGCCAGGATGTTGTAGCGCACCGTCGTCGAGCTCCACTGCGTCTGGTGCAAGCCATTGGAGCAGAAGAGCGCTACACCGAGCCCCTCGATGCCTTCTTCCTCCTTGGTCCCGACGAGCTCGAGCGACGATTCCGGCGCCACCGAGCCATCTCCAAGCCCACTAAGCTCAACTACAGGCTCACTATAAGCCCGCGCTTCTTTCCCCTCTCTCTCTCGAGCATTTCTGACGTCGTAGCCTTCCCTCCTCACCGGACCCGAATGCTGCTCCACCAGAGCTCATCGCCGATGAGTCTCCGGTGACCATATGGTCACGGGCATATGTCTGTTAGCTTCACCGCGCCGCATAGAACACGTCCACCCTTTCATTTTCCCCCGCTAGTGCATCGTGCTGCTGTTGCGATAGCTCGCCCGAGATTCTCCCCGCCGGCAATGTCGCAGCGCCCGTCTCCGGCCATCCCAGCTCGTGTGGCCACCCGCGTTGGATGCGGCGTTGCTCCCTCGTTTGAATGCAACAACGCGCGGGCCAAATGGCCCCCCTGTACGTGGATTCCAGCGAGGTCCCGAGCGCCTCCATTGTGTTTTCGGTCACCGGTGTTCAGCCACCGGCCACCACCGACGTGGCACACCTGGGGCCACCCTTGGGTCACTGCTAGCGGGCCCCGCAGGCCCCGTTGACTGTGTTGACCCAATCAACATGCCGACTGGGCAGCCTAGTGCCGCTGACATGTGGTCCCGCGCTAACTAACAGGTTTTATAAATAAATAAAATGTTAATTAATCTGTTAATTAGATTTAATCACTAATTAGTCACTGACTAATGGGGCCCACACCCCTAATTAGTTCTGTTAGTCAAGTTAACCCACTATTAGTCCCACAGAGGCTGACAGGTGGGTCCCACCTGCTAGTTGACTGGTCAACTGGTCAGCCGACCGCTGATGCCATGCTTGCATCATGCTGATGTCATATTCCTTTTCTGGCTAATTCTGTTAATTTAAATAAATTCAGAAAAAACATAAAACTTTGATAAATCATAGAAAATAAACCATAGCTCAGATGGAAAAACTTTATATATGGAAGTTGCTCTAAACGACAAGACGAGACACACCATCCCTCTACGGAGGTGAACCCGTAACTTTTAGCCCAATTATGGTAGATGAATAGTGCATATGAACTGGTTAATAAATCCAACCTAAAACATAAAATAACTAATATGACTTAGACATATCTTTAGGCAACCCTTCATACTTTATGTTGCATATGATTACTATGTATTTATCTGTTTCTTCCCCTTTTTCTCTCCGGTAGACCCTGTGATCGATGTTGTCCCTGTTATCTACTAAGTCACCGACGACACCACTGACGCCCCTGCCTTTGCCTCTGAGCAACCAGACAAGCACCCCCCCTTCTTGAGCATACCGATATCGCCTACTCTATCTCTCTTGTGCTTGCATTAGAATCTGCTACTACTAGTAGTTATCCTATTTCTGTTGCATAGCTTGATCTTGTAACCTGCTATTATTACCTACCTGTTTATCCTAAACTTCTTAGTATAGGTTGGTTAGAGACCCATCAGAGACCCCATGTTGACCCAACTACCCCGCTGGATTATCAGAAGACCCGATCAACGGGATTGAAGACTAGGCCCCGGCACCACACAACACTCCCCTTAGTTGTACGACACCGTAGCGTTACTATCGAGTGCTGAGGGTGATACCTCGTTAGCACTTTTGATGCTAACTCTGTGGAATAGTTACCTGGTCGTGGTCATCAATGGTGATTCCTCCTTTTCCACTTCCGATAATGATGCTGTCGTGCAACACCTCAAGTGTGAACCTCGAGGGTGATTTCCTCTTACATTCACCTTGATGTTTACATTAGGTGGGAATTCAACGAGGGTGATGCCTCGGGTTCCTTCTTGATGTGGTAGCCACACAGATTGCCTTTACATTACTATTGTTACTAATTAAAGTGGTTAAAGACGGGTCGGCCCTGAGGGGTACCCGCGTGAGCATGTGATGTGAGTGATGTGGAGTCGGGTTGACCTGGAAGGTGCCCGGGAGATAACTACGTGGCGTGGCCGGGCATTCTTAGCCCTTGCCGCAAGTCCTCGAGATGGGGCATCGGGGTCACATCGATCGTTAGTCTCTGCTTGTTACCGCACGCTCCTAATCCAATAACGGTTTGGATATTTGATCTGAGGGGCCTCTGGCCTTATAGCACTAACCATCACGTGGGAATAGTAGGGGCGTTCTGCGTCGTATGCATCAGGCGAAGCTTAATAGACATTAGCAACAGAGCGGCGCACGCCGGGTTGGACTGCATAAGCACCTGCCTTTTTAAGGAGGTAGCTAGGTCTGCTCACCAGCCTCCCACGCAACACGCAGGAGTTCCCGAGGTGATGGCCCAATACCCCTAGAGGCATAGGTTTATTTCGGTGTGCTGACCTCTCTATTAGGCCTAGGTCGGGTTGTGACGTATTGTTTGGCCGAGGCCGGGCATGACCCAGTAAAGTGTGTCCGGCCGGAGTTAAGCGAGTGTGGTGGGTAAGTTGGTGCACCCCTGTAGGGAAGAAAACATCTATCGATAGCCTGTCCTATGGTAACGGACTCTTGAGGTTGTATCCCGATCGATACAACTAGAACTGGATACTTGAGATGAGAAATGGATAGTATGGCTTTGGGATTGCTTTCTCGCAGGGAGTCGAGGAAGGATCTCTGGGCGAAGTTGATGACACTACTACTACTTTAGTTTATACTAGTATGCACTCTTCTAATGCTGCGAGACTGCTGAGGATGCTGAAGATGCTAGTCTTCGATAGGACTAGGCTCTCCCCTCTATTCTGGCATTTCTGCAGCGCAGTCTATATATACAGCCTTCCTTTGGTAATGTTGCATATGTAGTGTAGATCCTTGCTTGTTGAGTACTTCGGATGAGTAATCACGTTTGCTATGCTTTCTTTTCCCCCCATATCCGTTTGATGCAACCAGATGACAAAGCCCCTGAGACTGCTGCCACCGCCAACGACTAGTACTACCCCGAGGGTGCCTACTACCATGTGATGAACGCCGATGACCAGGAGTAGTTAGGAGGCTCCCAGGTAGGAGGCCTTGCCTTTTCGATCAATGTTGCTTTTGTGCTAGCCTTCTTAAGGCAAACTTGTTTAACTTATGTATGTACTCGGGCATTGTTGCTTCCGCTGACTCGTTTTTATTCGACCTTATGTATTCGAGCCCTCGAGGCCCCTGGCTTGTAATATGAAGCTTGTATTATTTTAATTTGTGTCTAGAGTTGTGTTATGATATCTTCCATGAGTCCCTGATCTTGATCATACACATTTTCCTGTATGATTAGTGTATGATCGAATTGGAGGCGTCACAAGTTGGTATCAGAGCCGACTGCTTGTAGGTAGCCCCCTTTCCAACTCCTTGACCGAAGTCGAGTCTAGTCACTACAAAACTTTTACTAACATGGTTGTGTGTCTTACGGGCCCACGTCAAGCAATGCGAATTTCTTAGTCTCATTCAAGGCAGTCTATCTGTAACCGAATATTTTCACAAGTTCAACTATCTGGCCCATTATTCCCTTTATTATGTGGCCACGGAAGAAAGAAAGATCAACAGAGACCTTGGAGGATTAAATCAACACCTCAGGAGTGCTCTCTGCATGCTCGAGTTTCCAGATTTTCAGTCTCTGGTGAACAAGGCTCTCATTGCAGAAAGAGAGTACAAGCCTGTGCAAGACAACCGCCCCGCAAATAATGACCACAAGCGCAAATTTGAGCCAAAGAAGGACAGACAGCCTATTCATAAGGCCCGTACCTGGCAACTGACTCAAGTGGAGTATAAACCAAATTGGCAGCAGAATGTGAATAAGACCACTACTCAAGTCAAGAATGTTGTGACTAGACTAGTGCATGAAGAGTGTCAGCGCAACAATGCCTGCTTTAATTGTGGCCTGACCGAACATTATGCTCGACAGTGTCCCAAGAAGTCAAATGCTCCGTTCCGGCCGCAAGTCAATCATATGGGGCCATATCGTACACAGAATCTCATCCAAGGGAAAGTTAATAATCTCTCCGCAGAAGAAGCCCTTGAAAACCCTAAAGTAGTCATTGGTATGTTTCTCGTTAATAACATACCTGCAATAATTTTATTTGACTCTGGGGCTTCCCACTCTTTTATTTCTCAGAGTTTTGTTGCCCAAAACAAATTTTCTTGCTCGCTTTTGGGAAAAAGTAAGCTGGTTCAATCCCCGGGCTCCGTGATCAAAAGCCATCTGGTCTACAAAAAATTGGAAATTGATATCAAGGGAGTCCGTTTTCCAACCACTGTGATAGTCATCGAGTCTGCCAAGTTGGATGTTATTTTGGGAATGAACTGGTTTACTCAATATCAAGTATGCATAAATTGTGCGACCCGAGAAGTCACCCTGACAAATCAGGAAGGCCAAACCATAAAATTTATTGCCCACAAAGGTATACCCAAAAGGGATATGGTCTTCACTGCAGTAGCAGAAGAATTGGATCTGATTCCGGTGGTCAGTGAATTTCTCGATGTATTCCCCGAAGAATTACCCGGAATGCCTCCAGACAGAGAGCTTGAGTTGGCAATTGATCTTGTACCCGGGACCGCACCGTTGTGCAAAATGTATTATCGGATGCCTTCCTCCAAACTCGTGGAATTAAAGAAGCAGTTGGATGACATGCTCCAAAAAGGATATATCCACCCAAGTTCTTCACCATGGGGATCACCTGCAATATTTGTGGACAAGAAAGATGGTGTTCTCAGAATGTGCCTGGACTACCGTCAGTTGAATGATCTCACCATCAAGATCAAATACCCACTACCAAGGATTGATGATTTTTTCGATCATCTCAGTGGTGCTAAGGTATTTTCCAAGATTGATTTAAGGACCGGATATCATCAACTAAAGATCAAGAAGGAAGATATTCCTAAGACCGTGTTCACTACTCATTACGGTCTTTACGAATATATGGTGATGTCCTTCGGTCTCAGAAATGCCCCCGCCTTTTTCATGCATATGATGAATAAGGTGTTCATGGAATTCTTGGATAAGTTTGTGGTGGTTTTCATCGATGATATTCTCATATACTCTAAAAGTGACGAGGAACACAAGGAACACCTCCGAGCAGTCTTACAGAGACTCCGTGACCATTAGCTATATGAAAAATTCAGCAAGTGTGAGTTTTGGCTCAAACAAGTCGGATTTCTAGGGCATGTTCTATTGGCAGAAGGTATTGCAGTGGATCCCAGCAAAGTAAAAGATGTGCTTGATTGGGTAGCACCCATGACAGTATCCGAAGTTAGGAGTTTTCTTGGATTAGCTGGATACTACCGCCGGTTCATCGAAGGATTCTCCAAAATCGCCAAGCCAATGACAGAACTCCTCAAGAAAGACAAGAAGTTCGAATGGAATGAGGATTGCGAGCAGAGATTTAACGAGCTAAAAACCAGATTAACATCAACACTAGTCCTGACTCTCCAGACATTTACCGCAGCTTTGACGTGTATTGTGACGCATCCAGATAAGGTATTGGGTGCGTACTTATGCAAGACGGCAAGGTGGTAGCTTACGCATCTCGCCAGCTACGACCTCATGAAGGAAATTATCCTACGCATGATTTGGAACTGGCCACGGTTGTGCACTCTCTAAAGATTTGGAGACATTATCTCATTGGGAAGAGATGTCAAATATTTACCGACCACAAGAGTCTCAAATATATCTTCACTCAGCCAAACTTAAACCTTCGACAGCGAAGATGGCTCGAGTTGGTCAAGGAGTATGATATGGGAATAAATTACCATCCGGGAAAAGCTAATGTGGTCGTTGATGCTCTCAGTTGCAAGCCTAATTTAAACGCCATGCTAGAGTCTTTGCCTCCAGAACTCCAGCAAGAGATTGCTTAGCTAAACCTGGTAATTGTTGATGCCGGTCTCGCGAATATTTTGGAAGTAAATCCTACTCTAGAAGAAGAGATCCGCATGGCACAGGCCAACAACGAGAGTCTGCAAGTATATTTCCAACATCTACGCGAAGGCAAGACTCAGGATTTCTCAAAGGACGCGTTGGGTACACTCAGGTTCCGAGGAAGGATATGCATACCTGAGCAAGAAGATTTGAGGAAGAAAATTTTGGCAGAAGCGCACGAATCCTCATATTCGATACACCCAGGCAGCACCAAAATGTACGAAGATCTTCGACAAATATTTTGGTGGGATGGAATGAAAAGGGACATTGCATATTTTGTCGCTTGTTGTGACATCTACAACAAAGTAAACGCGGAACACCAGAAACCCGTCGGACTTCTCCAACCTCTACCCGTCTCACAATGGAAATGGGACGATGTCTGCATGGACTTTATCACCGGTCTACCCAAGACTCACCGAGGCAATGATGCTATATGGGTCATAGTGGACACGCTAACAAAAGTAGCTCACTTTATTCCCATCCGCACCACCCTCCACGCTGGTCAACTCGCACAGTTGTATGTGTCTCGGATTGTCAGTATGCATGTAGTGCCAAAAACAATCACTTCAGACCGAGGTTCATTGTTTACCTCCGCATTTTGGTCCCGACTCCATCAAGCTTTGGGAACCGCTCTCAAATATAGCACCTCCTATCATCCAGAGACAAACGATCAGACCGAGCGAGTGAATCAAATCCTTGAAGATATGCTGCGAGCATGTGCCTTAGCCCATGGACCCAAATGGGAAGATTGTCTACCATATGCAGAATTCTCGTCCAACAACAATTTTCAAACCAGCCTGAAAATGTCACCCTTTGAAACATTATACGGCCATAAGTGTCGCACTCCATTAAATTGGTCTCAAACCGGAGACAACCGTATCTTCGGTACCGATCTGATATTGGAGGCAGAGAAGCAAGTCAAGGAAATTCGAGATAGACTTCAACTGGCTAAGTCATGACAGAAAAGATATTATGATGCCAAGCATAGACCAGTCAGTTTTGAACCCGGTGAACATGTGTATCTCCAAGTCACCCCCATGAAGGGAGTCAAGAGATTTTAGACCCGAGGTAAACTGGCACCAAGATATATTGGTCTGCTCCCGGTCATGACACGAGTTGGCACCGTTGCTTATCAGTTGCAATTGCCACCAGAATTATTGGACATACACAAGATGTTCCACGTGTCACAGCTGAGAAGGTGTATTTCACCACCCGAGAAAAGGACTAATATGTCAAAAATTGAGCTTGCCAAGGATTTAACTTATGAGGAGAGACCGTTCAGAATCTTGGATGAGGCAGAAAGGGTTACATGCAGCAAAGCAATCAAATTTTACAAGGTCCAGTGGGAGCATCACACAGAAGAAGAAGCAACCTAGGAAAGAGAGGAATTTTTAAGGACAACCTACCCAGAACTGTTTTCCCAGGCAACCGAATCTCGAGGACGAGATTCATCTTAAGTGCAGGAGGTTTGTGACAGCCTGGTTTTTGTCTTCTCTCTTTTTTCCGGACTTCCAGTTGCCTTTGCTTTGGATTTGGTGTTTTGAATCAATTCAATTGGACTTGAACACTTGGGCCTACCCTTGATTTTCACCCAAGTGCCCCATCCACCCCTAACTCACCTTTTCTTCTCTGAAAAACTCCAACAAAAGCCCAATGGATATTTTTCATAAAAGAAAAAAATTCATTTTCCTCCCTGAAAATCACTTTAGAGAAGAAAGCTCCAAAGCAACCCCTAGATTTCTTGCTCCAAAAATCCTGAATAAATTCACAAATATTCTTTGAACCCTAGGGCACCTTCCTGAATGATCACTTTGCACAACAAGTATATTTTTGCTTGATCTTTTGGGGCTAATCTTTTCTGACCTTGATTACCTTCCTAAGAGATCACTAAACCCCAAAGCACAGCCCCTAACTCTCACTAAATTTTTCTCAGTTAAGCTCACAAGTTTCTGTCCAAAAACTTGCCAGGAAGATAGCCACTCGCACAGTGCACCTGTGATCCAACCAAACATGCAAAACAACTAAAACCACTAAGACTAGCTGCCAGACATGTTATTTGGGCTTAGCTCAGCCTGATGCCATAGTTCACGCGGTGACCTCGTTCGTCCAAGGTGGTTGGCATGCGTCCGATGCACTCTGTGTTGCGCCAACGCCTCTGTTTTGTGCATGCTCGCTGCCCTCGCTGCAACTGCCAAACCGCGCCACCATCTTAGTTTGAGCCCCCTTAACTGTACCCTGGAGGTCGCCGACGCTGGAGCTCGCCGCAGCGAGCACGGGCACGACGCGACCAATGCAACAGTGCGCCCGTGCCCCTGTGCTCATCGCGGACCACGCTCCTGTGCTCGTCGCAGCTTGCCTACAGCTCCCGCGTGACCTCCGGCGTCTTCCCCCTCTCTCACTGACGCCATTCGTCACCGGGCGAGGCTGCAAAGAACTCTGGCGAGCTCTCGATCCCCGCCTCGGCCTCGGCTATAAATAGATCTCCCCCGATCCTGTTCCTCTCCTTAGACACACTCATCACACCTGCACACATCCGTAGAGTGCCGCAGCCCGATCGGGCAGGCCTCTGGCCACCGTCCCCGGCCGAGTTTGCCTGCGATCGCCCTCCTCTGCCCCACCCACTCCAGAGCCGCTCGCGCTCAACTGACCCCTCCGACATGTTCGTCGTGATCCACTGGTGCATGCTAGTGCTGTTGGAGCTGCTGGACTGGCCCTGCGTCGTCGGAAGCACCATCTCCGATGAGCTCCGCCCGCTGCCGCCGCTAGAGAGCTCCGTTCCAACCCCGTCCGGCCGCCCCTAGCCATGCTACGGGTACGGGCAGGTGCGCCTCAATCTCCTCTTCAATCCTATCCCTCTAGATCTCATCGCCGGGCACTCCTCGTCAGAGAAAGCACCGTCGCCGTGGTGCCCGCCTTTGTTTCTCTCTGTCTCGCTCCGGCCTGACAGCTGGGGCCCACTGTTAGGCACTCAGGCCGCGCCCGAAGCAGTATGAGTGGTGGCGCCCTGGCGTTTTACGCCTTTGACATCACCCCCTAGTTTTTCTTTTTAATTCAAATTTAGTTCAAATTTGACCAGAACTTTGACTAGCTGTAACTTTTATTCTACAAGTCCAAATAAGTTGATTCTTTTTGCATTCTGTTCTTACTGGAAAATCCTAGCAGCACACCCAAGATGGGATTTTTTCCTTGCTGCCTAGAATTTGTGGTAATTTTCAGAAGTGTTCTTGATATTTTCTTTTTGTCATTTGATTTATTTTCAGAAGGTGAAGCTTGTCTTGAAGGCATCCAGGACGAGTGTGAAGCTCCTCTGCACTAAGGCAAACCACAACAAATTAATCATGGTGTCTTTGCAATATCCATGATTTTCTACTTCAATTTATATGATATTCATTGCATATTGTATTAAAAATGAATGATGCTTGTGTTATTTAGCGTGTCATGATCAAAATTCTTAGTTAACAGAAATGAATGTTTGAAACTGGTGAGCTATAGCTTGAGTAGTTGATCTAAGTAAATTTTGTTCTACCTATGGTATTATGACATGAGTATTATTTTTGCTATTTGAAAAATGAGTTTTATTAGATAAATACCAACTAAAGTGATGAGTAGAAATAACTAGTAAGAAGGACCAGAAATGTTGCAAGTTGAGTTTGTGCAAGTAGAACTTTGAATAAGGTTGATCTGTTATTGCTAAGTGATATATGATGCAAGATAGATGGTTGCATGAGCATGGAATATTGTGACTCGAGCATTTTATTTTCAAGTAAAACCTGATAATAATTGAACTTGAACATAAAAGTTGGTCGGGTCATGGTGCCACTGAATCGGGCTGCCAAGTGCAACCACATTTGCCTTAGTATGGGGAGGCCGTAGTCGTTCCGTTGTCATGCTTCTTGTCGGTGCCTCCAACTAGGGAAGGTTATGGGCGTGTGTTACCCTAGCCCGGTAAGCAGACATAACCTTGTGGACCTGCTATTGTATGGTACCGTGTCCCTATTTGGGATAGTGGTAGTTTTGCCTTTGGTAGGCTCGGTCACCCAGGACTGATCCCAGAGGGGAGTTGGTCGGAGTGGCCGTAAGAGTGTCATGGCAATGGGAGGGTTCTGTTGGATTGCCGTTGGTCCACCCGAATGGGAGTGCAAGGCCATGGGTTCCGTGGTGTGGGTAAAGTGTGCCACCTCTGTAGAGTGTATTAATCTATCGATAGCCGCGCCCGTGGATAAGGGCCCAGTTCATAAGTAAGTCACACCATGGATCAACATTCATAAATAATCTTGCACACTAAGTTATTTGCATCACACTGGTTGAGTTATGATGATGTAAGTGAGATTGACTATTGTGGTATTACTTGTGATCTGGGAGTGATCACTGTGGGGTTCCGAGGTAACTTGTTGAACCAAGTGTGATTTCGTTCGTGGTCTGTCGTGATCACTATTCGGTTGTGAGGCCACCTGTTGGTAAGAGAGTCCGAGTGACTTGATGCACAATTTTGGTCACGACATGAGTAGCATGTTGATACTTGCATTGAACTTGTTTAAATGCCATGATGTTGTTTGTCATTATGGTTTTGCTTGTTGTGAGCTTGCAAGTACATTCAATGTACTGGCCTGGCGTGTTATGCCAGATTTCGGGAAAGTCTAATTGGATCAGAGTGCTGTCGTGTCTAGACCGTGTCCACATCGGTGTCCATGTGCTATGGAGTCCCGCTAAGTTGTTATTCTGCTACCGTGTAGATGTCGTGTTCGAGGCCCCCTCTAGGATCACTAAATAATGTACATATTGTTCAGTCGCGCCGAGTGTGCCGCTTGGCCTCACTACTTGATGTAATGTAACACTATGCTTACGCTAGTTTCAATAAAGCGGTGATTTCTGTACCAAGATATTGTGTGTTGCCAGAAGACATGATCTCTAGGTTGGGAATGCAAGGTAAACTTGTCGCTCTGAGCTAGGGTGCCACAGCCGGTGACTGACGAGTTATCCAACTTAAAGCATCAGATTAATAACATGACAACCGCCATCTTTGGTAAGTAATGTTGTACTTCAATCTTTCACCACCAATGTATAACGACCATTAGCCGGCTTATCAATATCTTTGCTGATGCAGGCTCCAGAAGTTCCAAGCTAGGTCAAGACATGCATATAAAGCTTAAGGCTACATATACCCTTGTGGAGCAGTTGTACACCGGTGCTCAATAGGCTATTTCTGCTGTCTCACATAAGAAGCAACCACCTTCACTCATCAAGGAAGTGTTGGAGAAACTGTATGTGCTGCCGCAAAGAGTTGAAGAACTAAAGCGATCAGCCGCCAGAGCCGGTGCCATCACTGCGCTGAGCCGGGCAAAGGCATGGCAAGCAGAACTTGACCCGAAAGAATTAGCCTCCGGCTGCCCAAGCTTGAAAGAAGACGGGTCTCCCTTCGAAGCACCAAATTTCACCAAGTGCGTAAGAGAAATGCACCCTTTGGCAAGCAAGCTAGCGGAGGAGACTGACTTGTCAAAATATCAGGCAGATTATACCAAAGAGAACTCGAGAGTAACAGCGTCGGTTCATGAGGCCATGGACCTCATCCCGCCAACACGTAAGCACACCTTCGCTCCTGATATTAATCCATCGAGCCTTATAGATGATGAAGCTGAATTTAGAGCATCGACTGGGATCAACTAGGCCACATCTGACTTCCAACCAATGGGTGAAGAAGAAGAAGAAGAAGAAGAAGCAGAAGAAGAAGAAGAAGAAGAAGAAGAAGAAGAAGAAGAAGAAGAAGAAGAAGAAGAAGAAGAAGAAGAAGAAGAAGAAGAAGAAGAAGAAGAACTGGTGCAAGATGACCCAGAGGCTTCAACACGCCAAGCCCAGAACAACTGACCCAAGGGAACGGCTCTCAAACTGCAACTTAGTGCTTTCTTTTGAAAAACAATTTTAATCAACTTGGGCCTTGGAAAGCCTTGTAATAGGCTAGTTTGAAAACCATGATCTATCATGCCATCGTGCATGTTTTAAGCTTCAAACTGCTGATGCATTTTCAGTGTGCCTTTCGTAAATTTGCAAGGAATATTATACTATTTTCAATGTTCCTGTGCATATAATCAATAGCATATGCCCTGGCGGTTTACCCCAGGGTGGGTCACAAAACCCAACAAAATGTTATCTGGTGACATTAAAGTCTATAACCAGGGTGGGTTATCAAAACCTCACATATTCATATAACAAGTAAACATACATGTGAAATTGGTTCACACTGCCAACTTACATCGCCATATCTGGTGAGGATGACACCCCAAAGACTTAGAGTGCATAACTCCAAGTGCACTATCCTAGTTTACTGGCGACTTAACATCCAAAGCCAGAACGGGTTATCAAAACCCCAGATATGCTCAAATATGAGCCATAATGATTAAGGATACATAGCCTGAATTGTTTTAAACCATATGTCAATATGGTACAAGGATATGAACCCAAACAATGTTCAGGGAAAATAACAAATCAGAAAAAGCAAGGCTTTCATAGGCTGCCAAGCCTCAATATCAAGTGTTTATCATGAGCCGCACAGCCACTGAGTTAATCCTTCATTCAAAACCTGTAAGTCGGGCCTCACATTACCAACCACTATTTTAACTTTGGACAAGTTCAGGGTCTTTATAAGATTGACTGTCAAGAGTACGGCGGGTCATTCCATGATTACCTGGGTGGAGTGGCAAACATACAAGGCAGGATAAAACCAGAATTTGGTGTTTACACCTGGCGTACAAGCCAATCAAAAGGGTAAATAAAGCTATGTTCATTGAACAGGGAGCCCCCAAGTGACGTATAGTGAGCCCTCAAGGCAGGATACCTATGTTTGAACTGCGCTCTGTAGCAAGTTCTCTTTGGTAACCTTTAACTCGGGAAACAAGCCCCCAAGCGATTTGTAACAAGGTGTGCAAGCCGGATCAAGAGGGTAGTCACAGCTATGCTTAATGAGTGGGAAGCCCCCAAGTGATCTTACGAATTGAGAATAAAGACTCAGACACTCAGAAATGAAACGACAGAGGCCCTGAATTATCAGGGATGCCAGATTTATTATACTTGATCATAATATATACACGGATGAAAATATGTACAACATAAGAGTCAGTGGCTCAAGTGTAATAACGCCGAAGATGAGCAATGTTCCAAGGCCAGCGGGTCTCCTCCTCTGATGTGCGTGAGTCCTTGTGGTCTCGAATATCAATGAGGTAGTATGACCCGTTGTTCAGGTTTTTGCTAACCACAAAAGGCCCTTCCCAAGGTGGGAATAACTTGTGCATGTGTGTCTGATCCTGGATGAGCCGGAGCACCAAATCGCCTTCTTGAAAGGTTCGAGTTTTAACCCGGCGGCTATGATAGCGACGTAGATCTTGCTGGTATATCACCGAACGAGCCGCCGCGAGGTCACGCTCTTCATCCAACAAATCAAGAGCAAATTGACATGCTTTTTCGTTATCAGCTTCAACATAAGCTGCCACACGGGGCGAGTCGTGACGGATGTCACTGGGAAGAACTGCCTCTGCTCTATAAACCATGAAGAAGGGCGCATGACCCGTAGGTCTATTTGGGGTAGTATTGATACTCCAAAGCACTGAGGGAAACTCCTCAACCCAACAACCTGGTGTCCTCTGCAAAGGGACCATAAGCAAGGGTTTTATGCCTCTTAAGATTTCCTGATTGGCCCTTTCGGCTTGATCATTGGACTGGGGGTGAGCCACTTATGGAACATCAAGACGAATATGCTCTTGTTGATAGAATTTTTTCATAGCACCCTTAGACAGGTTAGTGCCATTATCTGTTACGATGCTACAAGGATAGCCAAAACGGAAAATCACCATTTTAATGAATTGAACCACCGTTGCCGCATCACACTTGCTGACCAGCTCTGCCTCAACCCACTTTGTGAACTTGTCAACCGCCACCAAAAGGTGGGTATTTTTGTTCTTGGATCTCTTGAAAGGTCCAACTATATCCAGCCCCTAGATTGCAAATGGCCAAGTAATTGGAATCATCCTCAATTCTTGAGCGGGCACATGAGCTCCCCTGTATAATTTCTGGCCGCTATCACACTTGCTAACCAGATCTTCCGCATCAGCATGAGCCGCCAGCCAATAAAACCCATGACGAAAAGCCTTAGCAACGAGAGACTTAGAGCCGGCATGATGGCCGCAATCTCCTTCATGAACCTCCCTTAGAATCTCACGGCCCTCCTCAGGAGAGATACAACACTACAACATCCCTGTGACACTGCATCGGTGTAACTCGCCATTGGCAATGGTCATTGACTTAGACCACTGGGTTATCAGCTTGGCCAAACTTTCACCCTTAGGTAACTCGTCCCGGGTCATATAAGCCAAATTTGGAACTGTCCAGTTAGGAATAGCATGAAGAGCCGCCACCAACTGTGCTTCCGGGTCAGGGATAGCAAGATCCTCTTCTGTAGGCAATTTAACTAAAGGATTGCTTAGAACATCAAGAAAGACATTAGGTGGTACTGGATTATGCTGAGACCCCAGCCGGCTTAAAGCATCAGCCGCCTCATTTTTCCTATGATCAATATGTTCCACTTGATAACCTTTGAAATGACGAGCAATATCATCAACTGCCCGGCGATAAGTCGCCATGAGTGGGTCTTTGGAATCCCAAGTTCCCGAGACTTGCCGAGCCACCAGATCTAAATCGCTAAAACACCTGACTTGTCTTAGGTTCATCTCTTTGGCCATCCGAAGACCATGGAGTAAAGCCTCGTATTCAGCTGCATTGTTAGTGCAAGGAAACCTTAACCTTAAGACATAACAAAACTTATCACCTCGTGGGGAAGTTAAAATAACTCCAGCCCCGAGCCTTCCAACTGCCTGGATCCATCAAAATAAACCGTCCAATACATATTTTCCGGCTTATCCTCAGGCATCTGCAACTCTGTCTAGTCATTGATGAAATCCACAAGTGCCTAAGACTTAATGGTTGTTCTAGGCATATATTTCAGACCATGGGGTCCAAGCTCAATGGCTCACTTAGCCACCCGGCCTGTAGCTTCTCTGTTTTGAATAATATCCCCAAGAGGAGTAGAACTGACCATGGCGATGGGATGACCAAGGAAATAATGCTTCAACTTGTGACTAACCATGAATACTCCATAGGCCAGCTTCTGCCAATGTGGGTACCTCTGTTTAGACTCAATTAATACTTCAGTGATATAGTAAACCGACCTTTGAACCGGATATTCCTTGCCTGATTCCTTCCTCTCCACAACAACTGCCACACTGACGGCTCTATTGTTAGCAACCACATATAAAAGCAATGGCTCCTTATCAATAGGAGCTGCAAGAACTGGCGGCTCATCCAACTATTTCTTAAGTGCCTCGAACGCCTTGTTGGCAGCATCACTCCAGACAAAGTGATCTATCTTTTTCATCATCTGGTATAAAGGAATAGCCTTTTCCCCCAAGCGGCTTATAAACGGACTTAAGGCCGCAATACGACCTGCCAAACGTTGAACGTCATTAACACACACTGTCTTAGCCAAGGAAGTGATAGCCTTGATCGTCTCCGAGTTAGCTTCAATACCTCTCTCAAAGACCAGAAAACTCAAGAGCTTGCCTGCTGGCATGCCAAAAACACATTTGGCCGGGTTAAGCATCATCTTGTAGACCTGAAGATTATCAAAAGTCTCCTTCAAATCATCTAGCAAGGTCTCCTTCTTCCTGGATTTCACAACTATATCATCCACATAAGCATGAACATTGCGTCCAATCTGGCTGTGGAGGCAATTATGAACACAATGTTGATAAGTCCTGTGGGCACTCTCGGGACCAAAAGGCATAGACACGTAGTAGAAGGCTCCAAAGGGAGTGATGAAAGATGTCTTCTCCTGGTCCTTAACTGCCATCCTGATCTGATGATAACCAGAATAAGCATATAAAAAACTCAAATGCTAACAGCCCATCGTAGCATCAAGGATATGATCAATATGAGGGAGAGAAAAAGGATTAGCTGGACAGGCCTTGTTAAGGTCCGTGTAATCCACACACATTCGCCAAGTGCCGTTTTTGTTATGTACCAGCACTGGGTTAGCCAACCATTCAGGATGAAAAACTTCAACAATAAACCCGACCGCCAAGAGCCGGACCACTTCTTCGCCAATGGCCTGACGCCTCTCTTCATTAAAATGATGAAGGAATTTCTTGACCGGTTTAAACTTCGGATCAATATTGAGAGTTTGCTCAGCGAGTTCCCTCGGTACATCCGGCATGTCAGAAGGCTTCCATGCAAAGATGTCCCGGTTCTCACGGATGAACTCGATGAGCACGCTTTCCTATTTTAGATCCATGTTAGCACTGATGATGAACTGCTTGGATGAATCACCAGGGGCGAAGTAAATCTGTTTAGTGTCATCCGCCGACTTAAACTTCAACAAAGGGTCCTGCTCTGTGGTTGGCTTCTTCAAGGGGGTCATATCTACCGGGTCAACATTATCTTTATAGAACTTCAGCTCCTTCGTTGCACAAGCAGACTCAGCATAGGCGTCGTAACCTTCTTCACACTCCAAAGCTATCTTTCTATCTCCATGCACCATGATGGTACCCTTACAACCCGGCATCTTCAGCTGCAGATAAACATAACAAGGTCGTGCCATAAATTTGGCACAAGCCGGTTGTCCGAACAAGGCGTGATAAGGGCTCTTGATCTTGACCACCTCAAAAGTCAATTTTTCGACCCTGTAGTCATACTCGTTACGGAAAACTACCTCCAAGGATATCTTACCCACTGGATATGCCAACCTACCGGGCACCGCCCCATGAAAGACTGTAGAAGACGGCTTAATATCTTTTTCAGTCAAATTCATATGGCGAAAAGTATCATAGTAAAGGATATTGATACTACTGCCCCCATCCATGAGCACCTTAGTGAACTTGCACTCTCCGACCTGAGGTGCCACCACCAAAGCCAGTTGACCCGGATTATCAACCCTGGGCGGGTGATCCTCACGGCCCCATACAATTGGCTATTCTGGCCATCATAAGTATCGAGGCACCGCCGGCTGAACGAAGCTCACCTATCATTTATGAACCTTCTGGCCTCGCTTACACAAACTCGTGGTAAAAACATGATATTGACCACTATTTAGCTGCTTTGGATTACTCTGATTGCCGGGCTGCTGTTGTTGATTACCTTGATATTAGGTTGCTGATTGAAACCACCTTGATTTCCTTGGACATGAAATCCAGAGTTTGAACCGCCACCCCCAAAGCCGGGCCCTTGAGAGTCGGATCCTGACCTGCCACGTGGGCCATGATTGTCCTAATAAAAACTAGAATTTGTAGATTCCCTCATGATGAAGTAATCTTCCCATAGATGGGTTGCCGGCTTATCTTGAGAACCGTGCTTTGGGCAAGGTTGATTCATTATCGCCTCAAGATTGAATTTTGGCCTGCCAAACCGGGGCACTGATGACTTTCTCTTATGACGCTGATTATAATTCTATGTGTTGGTATTAGCCACAAAGTCTGAACCACCGTCAGTTTGCTTGCACTTCCATTATTACCTTGACCCACCGAATTGTCTTGTTGTCCCCTGGCATTACCGTTCTTCTTCCCCTTGTCAGCCTTCTCTTCATCAGACTCAGGGTCCTTAGTGTTATCAGAATCGATGTATTTGACAAGAGCCGCCATAAGCTCCCCCATATCATTGCAGTGGCGCTTAAACCGCCCCAACTACTGTTTGAGGGGAAGGAACCGACAATTTTTCTCCAAAATTAGGACGACTGAGCAGACATTGATGCTGTCCGACGAGTGGATAATGGCGGAGATCTGGCGTACCCAATGGGTGATTGATTCTCCCTCACTCTGGACACAAGTGTCCAAATCAAGAATTGACGTGGGCTGCTTGCACGTATCCTTGAAATTCTGAATAAAGCGTGCCTTCAATTCAGTCCATAATCTGATGGAGTTAGGGGGCAATCCCTTTAGCCAGGTGCGGGCCGGCCCATCCAACATCATGGTGAAATACTTAGCACACGCAGCGTCATTGACGTCCAACATCTCCATGGCCATCTCGTAGCTCTCCATCCCAGCTCTGGGGGTTGATCCGCTGTGTAATTGGGTACTTTTTGAGGGCCCTTGAAGTCCTTGGGTAATCGCTCGTTGCGTAGAGCCAGCACTAAACACATCACACCCACCATCCTGGAAGTCATCCCAGCTTCAACGGACGTTGAAGGGTTTAACTAAGGTTGCTGAGCCGCCAACTGAGCCGCTAGCTCCGCCTCTCGGCGTGACCTGGCTAGATCTACCAAAAACTGAGCATGGCTATCAGCCCATGGTGGGTCATGCCCATGGGGTTGGTTACGGTGCCGCTCACTGCTCGAAACTGTCAGCGACTCAATGCGTCAGCTATAGCTTCGACTCTGACGCGGAGTTGAATGAATTCGATTATGGCTGTAGGAGTAAGCCACCTGCTGAACCACCGCCGTCTAAAGAAGATCCATAGCCTTCCGAGCCTCAACAGCCACAGGAGACTTGCCTATCATAGGGAGAGCCGCCAACCATGATGCCACGCCTATCATGTTGTCCAATGGGTTAGAGAACAGACCCGGAGGTGTTGAAACTCGCTGAGGCAGGGTTAAATTTACATGGGCCGGATATGCTGTGCGGGGCTAAGCCGCCACTCTAGTCCTAGGAGCTTCAGGGGCCCGGGTCACACCAGACGGGTTACTTGGTCCTGCCCCAGGCGTATTGAAAAGATTCCTAGCATCAAACTCCAGAAGCATATGACTCTGGTATCTCATGTGAAAAATGGCATTTGATGCATTCTTATCCAAGCTTAAGCAAAAGTTTTCTTTTTGAATCTGCTGCAATTATACATCCAAGGCGGCTCGCTCTGTTGCCATCCTAGCATTCTCAGCATTAAGATCCTCCTTGGCTTGAGCTATCTCATCTCGCAACTTTGCAATGTCCACATTATGTTTTGCTTGATTGGCCGGGGTTACCTCCACAGTTAGAAAAGTTGCCAAAGCCTCCAAGAGTTCAGATAAAACTTGAGCCGACGGACGCACAGGGCCACCTGCCCCGGCTATCGCAGCGGCCATTGAACCGGAATTCATAGCTGCATCAGTTATTGAATTAAGCACCGGTTGTGTGCCGGCCATGAAGAGCGCAACCCAGCTCGGTGGCTCATAGGGGTCCGGAATATTGTCGCCATCGGAACAGCCCCCAAGCCAACCATCTTGCAACTGATACATGGAATTGATCTAGCTGGTTGAGGACTCATCATCAGAGTAGATGGCTGTCTCTCCACCGGACACAGATCCTTCCTCAAGATCCACTCCGTGAGTAAAACCCACAAAAGCATGCTTCACGGTGGCTTGACCCTTGGTGGGTCGCACGCGCTAAGCCATCTCGATGATGTCGGTGCAGGTGTCCGGCTCAGGCTCCGACTCGTCGATCTTGCCAATGAAAACGTGTATTCTGCCGAAGGGGACCCGGTACCCGTATTCGATTGAATCGGCCTTGGGACCCCAGCCTACGTCGTCGATGTAGATTTTGCCGCGGTGACTCTTGGTTATCCGGCCCATGGCGTATCCCTTGATCCCTGAGAAGCTGCCCTTCAAGAACTCTAAACCACCATGCTCTGGCCCCACGGTGGGCGCCAATTGTCGTGGACTTAACACAACAGATGCCCTAGCAAATGGACTTAGGTGTGGAGCCATCGCAACTAGGATAACTTAAAGGGGTTGAACAGGACAAAGGACGCAGAGAGTTTACCCAGGTTCGACCCCTCTCAATGAGGTAAAAGCCTACTCCTGTTTTTGGTTTTATTGCTTGGGTTTCGATTACCAGGGAGCGAATACGCTTGACCTAGTGCACGGTTAATTGTTTCTTGAATTAACCCACCGCCGGGTCACCCCTTTATATACAGGTTGATGCCCGGCGGCTTACAGAGTCTCGTCTGGCTAACACAAACGGGACCGGCTCGGTTTCTAACTAAGCTTGCCTTACAGAACAAGTCATCTCCTGACGGTTCACACCTTTGGGCCTTGAGTCGCCTCCGGGCCTTGGTCCTTCAATAAACTTGATCCATAAACCACCATCTTCAAGCTTAAGTCGCCAATGGCATGACCCGGCCCCTCCTAGGCGGGTCATACCTAGGATTTATATCCCCAACACAAATAGTTTTGTATTCCTCTATCACTACCCAAGGAAAAGAGTTTTGCATAAGAGTGCGGTAAATTTTGAAGAAAGTATTTTCTACAAAAGACTGAGTGGGAGGATAGTGCAACTCAACGAGATTATAGAATCTTCGTAATCAGGTCAAAGAAAAGAAACGCTAGAAGTGATTCTACAATTTCCTACCACGACTGATACAAAAAACTCCACATGAGATATGGAGACTTCGGTCAAACTTGCAGCTGAACTATATAGGTTGGGAAAATTTGTGCAAACCTTTGTGGTATGTAGACGAAATATTGTTGAATAAAAAATGAACATATAATACACGGAGGAGCCTTGATGGCACTGACTCCAGAATTAGCTATATGCCAAAATAATCTGAGACAGTATCCATATACACAATTCAAGTTCAGAACTTGATGGACACTTTGGAAGGCTTAGAGTCTAAAGTATAGTAATGGATATACTGACAAAAATAAAATGTTTTATAATATTTGACTTGTTATAAATAGTTTATGACAAGATCAAGGAGTTGACTATGACGAGACTGTGTCATCGTAGCAATACTTATAGTTTGTTTGGGTTAAACTAGCAATTACAAAATATTTCAATTATGAGATATAATAGAAAGATGTCAAAATGATTTCCATGAGATGGAAATAGAACCATGGTTGTATGTGTGGTGCGGTCCAAGGTAATTTTGTTAATCCAGAGGATGCTAGTAAGTGCGCAAACTTCAAGAGATCCTATAATGGCTGAACCAAGTATAATGGAGTTGGAATATCTTTGTTCTGATGAAATGGTCAAATAATTTGATTTCATCAAGGAAAAGAAACTTGCTTGTATTTACAAGAAAGTAAGTGGGAGGGTGATAATATTTCTAAACACTGTGTGCGCATGATACATTGTTGATTGGAAATTATATAAATTTCTTGAAATGAATGAAGACTTTATTGAAACTAGTTTTTCAGTAAAGTACTTAGGCAATATAGTCTAGGTATTACGCATAATAATCTATGGAGATAGTAGTGTCTAATTGAGCGTAGCAAAAATACATGTTGACAATATACTAAAGAAGTTTAGTATGAAAAATGCCAAGAAGATTTTTCTTGTCGAAGTCACATGGAAGAAGCTTTAAGCAAGAATCGGTTCTTTTATGCCATCCTTGGTTCTTTTAAAGATTGTGTTATCATCGACAACATCCTTGACATCCTGCCAACACAAACTTGGTTCTTTTATGTCTGTACTCAGGTGTTTTTGCTTTTGCTGACATATGTATTTGAGACTTCGTGGCCTTGGCTTCTAATATAAAGCTTTATGTTTGAATATGTATCTAGAGCTGTCTTGTGATATCTTCCCGTGAGTCTTTGATCTTAAAACTCCGCCTATGTTATCTCAACATAGCCGGTCCCAAGCTCGGGTAACAGAGGAGGGTTGTGATAAGCTTGGCGAGCCAACATAAAAACTCAGCCACTCTTATGGAGATGAAATCCAAAAGATTTTCGTTGGGGCGTAACCCTCTCAGGGATGCGCCACATCGAAACCCGGGTGTGGTGGAAAATGAGCAAGGGCCGGGCCGTCACCCCCTAGGTGGCGCGCCGTATCTTGATCCAGATACGGTGGCAAGTGAGCGAGGATCGGGTCATCGCATCCTTAGTGGCGCGCTACATCGGCGCCTAGATGTAGTGGAAAATGGGCAAGGATCTTCGCATTTGACTCGACGAGTGCGAAGGGTAAGGAAGTTAGCCGAGCCTAGGAGGATTCGCTTAGGTAGCTGGAACATAGGGTCTCTGACAGGGAAACTTCGGGAGCTAGTTGATGCAGCGGTGAGGAGAGGTGTTGATATCCTTTGCGTCCAAGAAACCAAATGCAGAGGACAGAAGGCGACAGAGGTGGAGGATACTGGCTTCAAGCTGGGTACACGGGGACGGCTGCAAACAGAAATGGCGTAGGCATCTTGCTCAACAAGAGCCTCAAGTATGGAGTGGTAGACGTCAAGAGACGTGGGGACCGGATTATCCTGATCAAGCTGGTAGTTGAGGACTTGGTTCTCAATGTTATCAGCGTGTATGCCCCGCAAGTAGGCCTCAATGAGAACACCAAGAGGGAGTTCTAGGAAGGCCTGGAAGACATGGTTAGGAGTGTACCGATTGGTGAGAAGCTCTTCATAGGAGGAGACCTCAATGGCCACGTGGGTACATCTAACACAGGTTTTGAAGGGGCACATGGGTGCTTTGGCTATGGCATCAGGAATCAAGAAGGAGAAGATGTCTTAAGCTTTGCTCTGGCCTACAACATGATTGTAGCTAACACCCTCTTTAGAAAGAGAGACTTACAACTGGTGACTTTTAGTAGTGGCCAACACTCTATCCAGATTGATTTCATCCTCTCGAGAAGAGAAGATAGGCGTGCATGCCTAGATTGTAAGGTGATACCTGGAGAGGGTGTTCTACCCCATCATAAGCTAGTGGTTGCTGACTTCCGCTTTCGGATTTGTGTCCAGCGGGATAAGCATGCCAAAGTCGCTAGAACAAAGTGGTGGAAACTCAAGGGGGAGGTAGCTCAGGCGTTCAAGGAGAGGGTCATTAAGGAGGGCCCTTGGGAGGAAGGAGGGGATGCGGACAATGTGTGGATGAAGATGGCAACTTGCGTTCACAAGGTGGCCTCGGAGGAGTTTGGAGTGTCCAGGGGAAGGAGAAGTGAAGATAAGGATACCTGGTGGTGGAATGATAATGTCTAGAAAGCGATTAAACAGAAGAAAGATTGCTTCAGACGCCTATACCTGGATAGGAGTGCAGACAACATAGAGAAGTACAAGATGGCAAAGAAGGCTGCAAAGCGAGCTGTTGGTGAAGCAAGGGGTCGAGCATATGAGGACCTCTACCAACGGTTAGGCATGAAGGAAGGCGAAAGGGACATCTATAAGATGGACAAGATGCGAGAGAGGAAGACGAGGGACATTGGCCAAGTCAAATGCATCAAGGACGGAGCAGGCCAACTCTTGGTGAAGGACGAGGAGATTAAGCATAGATGGCGGGAGTACTTCGACAAGCTGTTCAATGGGGAGAATGAGAGTTCTACCATTGAACTGGACGACTCCTTTGATGAGACCAGCATGCGTTTTGTGCGGCGAATCCAGGAGTCTGAGGTCAAGGAGGCTTTAAAAAGGATGAAAGGAGGCAAGGCGATGAGTCCTGATTGTATCCCCATTGAAGTGTGGAAAGGTCCCGAGGACATAGCGATAGTATGGCTAACCAAGCTTTTCAACCTCATTTTTCGGGCAAACAAGATGCCAGAAGAGTGGAGATAGAGTATATTAGTACCATCAAGAACAAGGGGGATGTTCGGAGTTGTACTAGTTACCATGGAATTAAGCTGATGAGCCATACAATGAAGCCATGGGAGAGAGTCATTGAGCACCGCTTAAGAAGAATGACAAGCGTGACCAAAAATCACTTTGGTTTCATGCCTGGGAGGTCGACCATGGAAGCCATTTTCTTGGTACGACAACTTATGGAGAGATATAGGGAGCAAAAGAAGGACTTGCATATGGTGTTCATTGACTTGGAGAAGGCCTATGATAAGATACCACGGAATGTCATGTGGTGGGCCTTGGAGAAGCACAAAGTCCCAGCAAAGTACATTACCCTCATCAAGGACATGTACGATACTATTGTGACAAGTCTTCGAACAAGTGATGTCGACACTGAAGACTTCCCGATTAAGATAGGACTGCATCAGGGGTCATCTTTGAGCCCTTATCTTTTTGCATTGGTAATGGATGAGGTCACAAGGGATATACAAGGAGATATCCCATGGTGTATGCTCTTTGCGGATGATGTGGTGCTAGTTGACGATGGTCGGACAGGGGTAAATAGGAAGTTAGAGTTATGGAGACAAACCTTGGAATCGAAAGGGTTTAGGCTTAGTAGAACTAAAACCGAGTACATGATGTGCGGTTTCAGTACTACTAGGTGTGAGGAGGAGGAGGTTAGCCTTGATGGCCAGGTGGTTCCCCAGAAGGACACCTTTCGGTATTTGGGGTCAATGCTGCAGGGGGATGGGGGTATTGATGAAGATGTGAACCATCGAATCAAAGCCGAATGTATGAAGTGGCGCCAAGCTTATGACATTCTCTTTGACAAGAGAGTGCCACAAAAGCTAAAAGGCAAGTTCTACAGGACGGCGGTTCGACCCGCAATGTTGTATGGCGCTGAGTCTTGGCTGACTAAAAGGCGACCTGTTCAACAGTTAGGTGTGGCAGAGATGCGTATGTTGAGATGGATGTGTGGCCACACGAGGAAGGATCGAGTCCGGAATGATGAGATACGAGATAGAGTTGGGGTAGCACCAATTGAAGAGAAGCTTTTCCAACATCATTTGAGATGGTTTGGGCATATTCAACGCAGGCCTCCAGAAGCTCCAGTGCATAGCGGACGGCTAAAGCGTGCGGAGATTGTCAAGAGAGGGCGGGGTAGACCGAATTTGACATGGGAGGAGTCCGTTAAGAGAGACCTGAAGGATTGGAGTATCACCAAAGAGCTGGCTTTGGACAGGGGTGCATGGAAGCTTGCTATCCATGTGCCAGAGCCATGAGTTGGTTGCGAGATCTTATGGGTTTCACCTCTAGCCTACCCCAACTTGTTTGGGACTAAAAGCTTTGTTGTTGTTGTTAGTCTTTGATCTTAATCGTGTGCATTTATGTGTATGATTAAGTGGGGGGTGATACATAGATATGTCCAGCACTCCAAGTAAATTGGAAGTAAAGTTACCAGAATGGTCATATTGTTAATCACAGGACAACAGTGAAAATGTCGTTAAGTATTGATGACATGTTTCTAGCATATAAAGAAAATAAAGAGATTGTGGTAAGGAGTTACATAAATACATACTCGTTGTAAGTAGTACATTCACAAAATCTTCATCGGTTTCAATTAAATGATTTATCGTGGCACAGTAAGTTGGAATTGGTCCAAGAAAGTTACTGTGGTGAATTCTGTAACAGAAGGCTGAGTATATTGTTGCTTTAGAAGCAACAATGGGGGGTGATGAATCAAAAGTTCGTTTATGAGCATGGTATGGTTTATATATGACCAATGGAACACTATTCTTTATAGTGGTTCCATAGCTCTGTATAAGGAATCGAAGGTCCTGCCTCTGATTCAGTACATACAAAGTTAGTTTCACACAAATTATGAATTCTTGTGAAAGCATGATAGATGCATAGAAATGTACATGATACACGCAGATCTGAATTGTCAAGATCTGATAGAATGAAGGATATACCACAAGCAAAGCATGGACAAACACAAGATTGCGATTGGTGCAAAAGAAACTGTGCTACCTAGATTATTGACTCTAGTGCATGTGGGTGTCTGTTGCAAATATGCCCCTGTGGCAATAGTATTGTATCATTATATCTCCATGTTTATCATTCAGAGTTTATATTCTATGCCATAGCTGCTATGATCCTGGAATATGCGATTCGGTGGAAAACTCATATGCATGTGTGGAATAATAAACGGTAAAGTTATATTCCTAGTCTCGCCTCTAAGACTAGCTCAAGTGTTGTTCGTGATCGTGTTTTCCAGATCTTAGTGTATCATTAAGTGTAACAATAGGCCTAAAACAACTTTGAGAATATGACGTTGCAAGAATGGTCATATTGAATCGACCCAAACTTGTATGTTATACTTTTAGTTGCAATCATCACAAGTCAATAGTTATAACATAGAGAGTTAACATATGCTTTAGTTCCTTAGACCATGAGAGTATCGTAGTCACCTTCTTACCATATGATGAACTTTGAGTTGATCAAACCTCATCTATAACACAGCGATCATAACAACAACTTATAGCTTTATCAGGAAGTTTGACAAGGGACTAGATAGCTCAAGAGTGGGATTTGCTCATTAGACAATGGAGATATATTCTTAGGGCCCTCTCAGTGTGACATAATCCATCATTGTCTCGCCAGGCATAGGTGACTAGGTCATAGGGATGCCGAAACATGTCAATAAGAAAGAAGAAGAAAACTGGTAACGAGGAGAACGGTATAGTGAGCATGAGAATGAATCAAGAGGATACCGGCATAGCTCACCTCGGGTCTTGTAAAGTATCATGAAGCAAAGGGAATAGCACATGATAACCAAAGGTTCACTCTAATGCAATTCGTGTATTCATAGGGATCAATATGGATGTCCACCGTTCCGTTATTGGTCATCTAACGAAAGGTTTTTTTTCATGTCTATGTTTTACCGAACCTACAGGGCACAAGCTTAAGGGAATCATGACCTGCTGAGTGTTAGTGGAGCAAGAGTTATGAAAAAAAATATGAAATATTTTCATTAATATTCGAAATAGTTTCGAGAGGAACCAGAAGTGTTCCAGGGTTACCGAAAGGTTTCGGGGTTTATTGGGTTATATCGAGAACTAATATATAGGTGGAATTTTTTTCTAATGATCCTAAATAATATTAAAAAGATCTAATAATGATTAGGAGGCTTTTATATTTATTTAAATATCAATGGGCCAAGGAAAAAACAATAAGGCCAAGTGGTGGAGAGTTATTGGGCCCAATAAAATGTATGGTGCCCCCCTTAGCCTCTTTGGAGGCCTAGTGGAGGCCGAATTGGACAGGGGAAAGGACTCCTCCCCACCCCTAGGTTAGCACACCAGGGAGGAATCCTTCCCTCCGTGTGTGGCGCCCCCTCCTCTCTCACAACCTATATATATATATACTGCAGGATTTTGTCCCTTGAGGTACACAATTTTTGGAGCCTCCTCTAATTCTATAGTTCTAGTTCTAGTTGATACTATTAGAGCTACATCTAATCCTCTCCAGTCCTCATAATTAGAATCCCAACTTTGTTCTAATATTCTCCCTCTAATTCTCTAGCATCGATTAGCTCTGATGGTGAAGCGCTGCCAGATCATGAAGACCGTACGCTTGTAAACCATGGAGAGGTCATGCTTTCGATCTTTCATTCGAGGGATCATTCGTGAACAGTTCAAGGGACTTGAAGTATGATCTTCGCTAACTCTTCTTCCACTATAACTTGGAGTTGGTAACGATCCATTCTAAACCGTTAATGCATCTTCATACTGTTCCTAGTTGATCTTAGGGCGAATTTTGTTTTTGTTTTGTACTATGTTTCCCAACACACCACCTACTCCTCCTGGCATGCGGTGGGTGCTAGTACCCATGCTAACTCAAGTACCACGACAGATGATACCTAAGTCGGAAGCATGCCCCACTCACCATAAGAGGCAGCGGATGAGGGGGCGATAAAGTCAAGTTCCTCTCATAGGACCTGCGTGTCCACGTGTGCACCGTATATCCGAAGGAGTAGTTCCTGCATGCGGTCCTCCATCATTTGCTGACCAGAGTAGGGATGGGCACGAGGCACATCCACCGCAAGAACAAGAAGTCACTTCAGCTCTGCGTCGAGGAGTCTCGGCACCTTGCGAAGCAGAAAGCATCCCAGCTCGCAAAGGAGTAGGCCACCACTCATTGTCTTATGGATTTCATCTCGTCCTCCTCGAGCAACGGCACAACGGGATCAATAATGATGATACCCCTCCAACCTCCAACGCATATGCGGGTAACGCAAGGGGAAGGGGCTGGCGAGGAGACGTGAAGTCAGGCGCTTCCATCTATGTATAGTTTATGTTTATAAAGTTTATAATATATCGTTTAGGCTAATTCCAATTGATGAACATTTTGCGTCCGACAAAGTGACGAACATTTTGTGTCCAGTGATGTGATTAACTTGCCATTCCCTAATATACATGTGTTAACGTATCTATAATTTTTTATTGCTTGATGTTGTTATATTATCATTCTGGGATGCTTTACATTCATTTTATAGCAACTTTATATCATTTTTTTGGGACTAACCTATTGACAAAGTGCCAAGTGCCAGTTGTTGTTTTTTGCTTGTTTTTTACTTGGCAGAATATCAGTATCAAACAAAGTCCAAATGCCACGAAACATTTTGGAGATTTTTTTTCTGCCCAGAAGACAACTTGGGAGCCAAGGAAGTACAGGAGGGGAGGCCCGTGGGACAAGACACCAGGACGCGCTAGAGGCCCATGGTGCCCCAGGTGGGTAGTGGGGCCAACGGGAGTCCTTTCCACCGCCTTTCAGTTCTATAAATACCAAAATATTCCAAAAACCCTATAGGAGTCGACGAAAAACAATTCCAGCCATCGCAAGTTCCAGAACCACGGGATCCAATCTAGAGCCCTATTTCGGCACCTTGCCAGAGGGGAACACGATCACGGAGGGGTTCATCATCCTCATTGGTGCTCCTCCGATGGCGCGTGACTAGTTTACCATAGACCTATGGGTTTTTAGGCAGTAGCTAGATGGCTTGTTCCCTCTTTTTGATTCTCAATACAATGTTCTCCTCGATATTTTTGGAGATCCATTTGATGTAATGACTTTTGCGATGTGTTGGTTGGGATCTGATGAATTGCGAGTTTATGATCAGATTTCTAACCATGAATATTATTTGAATCTTCAATGATCTCTTATATGCATGATTATTTATAGCCTCGTATTTCTTCTCCAAATCTTTTGTTTAGTTGGGCCAACTAGATTGATTTTTCTTGCAATGGGAACAGGTGCTCTGTGATGGGTTCGATCTTGCGGTGTCCTCACCCAGTTACAGAAGGGGTAGCGAGGCACACATGTATCATTGCTAATAAGGATAAAAATATGGGGTCTATTCCTACATGAATAGATCTTGTCTACATCATGTCATCATTCTTATTGCATTACTCTGTTTTTTCATGAACTTAATACACTAGATGCATGCTCGATAGCGGTCTATGTGTGGAGTAATAATAGTAGATGCAGAATCGTTTTGGTCTACTAATCTTGGACGTGATGCCTATATACATGGTCATCACCTTTGATATCATCATAATTATTTGCTTTTCTATCAATTGCCCAACATTAATTTTTTTACCCACCATATGCTATTTTCTCAAGAGAAGCCACTAGTGAAATCTACGGCCCCCGGGTCCATTTTCTATCATATTGTTTTCAGATCTATTATTCAAAAAAAATACCTTGCTGCACTTTTTCTTTCTTTATTTATTTTATTTTTCATTTTCACTAGATTTATTTATCCAATCTCATACAATTTAATCTATCTCAACACCGAGGACGAATTGACAACCCTCTTACGCGTTGGGTTGCAAGTATTTGTTATTTGTGTGCATGTGCTATTTACATAGCGTTGCTTGGTTCTCCTACTGGATTGATAACCTTGGTTTCATAACTGAGGGAAATACTTACCATTGATGTGCTGCATCATCCTCTCCTCTTTAGGGAAATACCAACGTAGATACAAGCAATCAGGAAGAATTTCTGGCTCCATTGCCAGGGAGACATCATCAACATCTATCAGGTACCCAATCACAAATCTCAGCTCCTTCCAATTTACATTATTTGCCATTTTCCTCTCGTTTTCATCTCCCCCGCTTCTAAAACATTTTTGCGAAAATCAGAAAAAATTATTTGCCTTTTTATTTGCGTTCTTCTTTGTTTTCCTTTTTCTCATTCGATCATTTTTTGCCCGAACCTACCATCATGAGTGACTTTGGTATGGTAGAAACAGATGATGGCAGAACTCCTAAAATTGGATGTACTAGCAATCTGGATGCTAAAACTTTTGTTTTGGAACAAGGGAACGTTATAGGAAAAGAAACCATCCAAGAAGTATTCAATTGTGTTGCAACTTTGACTTGTGATGATGCTCCTATACTTAAAAGAACTAAAACTTACGCGGAAGCTATTTCAGCACTAGTTTGGAAACTTGAAAATAGATTTATTTGTACTCATCCTACCTTGCAGATTGTTTTATGAGCTACTTGTTATAAAGGATTTGGAAGCTAAAAATATAGCCACCCTTGTTCTTATGAATGAATTTGATTACATAGTACGGGAAGCTAGGGAAATTTTTGATTTTTATGGTATGAACCGTGAAAACCCGGTAATAGATGAGATCCTTTACAATAGTGATTATGTATTACTAGCAAAAGGGCACGTGCATTGCAACCGGAGAAAAGAATAACACACGCTCTTAATTTAGAAAAAATGGTCTATCATCTAAGTATTTGTAGCTACGGTCCAAAGAAAGATGGCCCTTGCCTACAAAAGCACAAGTTCAAGAATCCACATGTCTTCTATTTAAACACGGCTTGCATGTAGACTTAATACGTACAAAGAAACAGGCAAGTGATCTTCAATTTCATTTCCATTTCTGATTTTTCTAAGATGTTTATCCACAATCCAGATCAGTACTGATATGAAAGAAAGACGGATAATGAAATGTTGATTAAGATTGCACCCTAGATAGTATTTTCCAATCCTGATTTTGCTGAGATGTTCATCCACAATCCGGGTTAGTACCGATATGAAAGAAAGACGGATAATGCAATGTTGATTAATATTGCACCCTAGATAATGTATTTTTAAATGGTTAATAGGTAAAATAATATCATATTTAGATTCTACATATTTTTCTAATCAAATTCCATATATAACACGTTAAATTTGGTTAACGTTTAGAAGATATGAGTATTTTAAAAAACATTTGATATGTACTGCGGGTTTAATGTCAGAAACATCAGGGAGTTTTCTATAAAATAGCATGACGAACTAAGAATACCTATTTCTTTTATTAGTAGGTATAGAAGACATTTGCTTGGGAATAACCAAATTTTTTATGAGAACCTTAAAAAGGAACTTCCCATTTTGGATATGATTCAACAAGTTTTAATGATGTTAATCAACAACATTCTTGGATTGTAGCCGGGAATCAAAGGGGATACAAAGATTGACAACTTGATAATGCTAAAATTTCTATGGACAATGTGTTTCAAGACATATTTGAGAAACCTCCTGAAAAAAACACAACTATAGAAAATAAGAAGAAAGATGACAATACTAGAATCTATGCATTATTCCTAGCTAGGGGAATAAAACAATAGCGCTTGTTGGGAGGCAACCCAATGAACAAAATATTTTTTTATCCTTTTATTTCTGTTTTCGTGTGTTCACACAATTATGCTACTGTTACGATTGTGTTTTTATGTTTTAATTAGTGTTTGTTTCAAGTAAAGCCTTTAGGATCATGTTGGGTGATAATTGATTTGATCTTGCTGGAAAACAGAAACTTTTGCGCCCAGTAGCAGAATTTTTAAAAATCATAGAAGCATGATAAAATTCTAATTTTTTTACACAAGATTGATATACAAATTGCCTACATTGTCCTAAGTTTTCATAATTTTTGGAGTTAGAGAAGTATGGTCAAAGTCCAGATTACTACGGACTGTTCTCTTTTTGATAGATTCTATTTTTGTTGCATTGTGTGCTTATTTTGATGAATCTATGGACTGTATCATGGGGTATAAGCCATGGTAAAGTTATAATCCAGTAGGTATAATGCAATAATGAAATATGAATGGGTTTGCAATAGTACTTAATGTGGTGATTTGCTTAATGTGGTGTTTGCAATAGTTCTTAAGTTTTTTGTGATTGAAGTTTTCAAGTTTTGGGTGAGATCACAATGGATGAAGGAATAAGGAGTGAAAAGAGCCTAAGCTTGGGGATGCCCATGGACCCCAAGGTAATATTCAAGGAGAAGCAAGAAACTAAGCTTGGGTATGCCCCGGAAGGCATCCCCTCTTTCTTCTAACAATCATCGGTAATTTTACTTGGAGCTATATTTTTATTCGCCACATATCATGAGTTTTGCTTGGAGCATGCATTATATGAGTCTTTGATTCTTTTTCTTTTTAGTTTGTTACAATCAGCCTTTCTGAACACACCTACTTGAGAAAGCCATAATGATGCTATGATTTTTTAGAATTGCTCTATGTGCTTCACTTAAATTTTTTTGAGCTATGCAATGGCTCTAGTGCTTCACTTATATCTTTTCGAGCATGGTGGTGCGTTAATTTTTGAAGAAATTATCTGAGGCTTCATTTAGATTAATTTGAGAGTTAGTAATTTTTTGAAGAAATTATCTCATGCTTCACTTATATTATTTTGATAGATGAAAATTTTGATGCTCATGTTCTTCACTTAAATTTATTTGAGAGCTTGTTATAACCAGTGGTAACATATGAAGTTAGTCCCAAAGTGATAGATATCTAAGGGGGTATAATAAAAACTTTCATGAAGATCATTGGATACTAAAAACTTGATTCCTTGCAATAGTTTTGGGGTATGATGATAGTAATATGTAAGTCATGTTGGTGAGTAATTATGCTTTAGTAAGAATATTGGTGTTAAAGTTTGTGATTCCCTATGCAAGCACAAAAGTCAATAGTTATGCAATGAAATTACATCCTACTTGCGGTGCATTATTCGGTGTTATTTATGTTTATTGCTCATTTATGAGAATTTTTGTTTCTTGGTAGGTTGCTTCTCAATCTATTTGCTAGCCATTCCTTGTACTAAGTAGGAATACGACTTGTGCATCCAAAATCCTTAAACCCAGTTGCACCATATGAGTCCACCATACCTACCTACATGCGGTATTTCCGTGCCATTCCAAGTAAATTTGTATGTGCCAACTCTAATTTTCAAACTGAATTTCCTTTTTGTGTGCCCGTACCGCTCATGAAGCGGTAGGGGGTGGCCAATATTTTTCCATGCTAGATGTATTATTCTCAAGATGAGTGCTTGTTCACTTGTCATTGCAGAAGAGTGCGGCGGTAATTGAAGGAAATATGCCCTAGAGGCAATAATAAAGTTGTTATTTATATATTTCCTTATATCATGATAAATGTTTATTATTCATGCTAGAATTGTATTAACTGGAAACTTAGTACATGTGTGAATACATAGACAAAAAGAGTGTCACTAGTATGCCTCTACTTGACTAGCTCATTAATCAAAGATGGTTAAGTTTCCTAGCCATAGACATGAGTTTTCATTTGATAAACAAGATCACATCATTAGGGAATGATGTGATTGACTTGACCCATTCCGTTAGCTTAGCACTTGATCGTTTAGTATGTTGCTATTGCTTTCTTCATGACTTATACATGTTCCTATGACTATGATATTATGCAACGCCCGAATACCGGAGGAACACTTTGTGTGCTACCAAATGTCACAACGTAACTGCGTGATTATAAAGGTACTCTATAGGTGTCTCCGATGGTGTTTGTTGAGTTGGCATAGATCAAGATTAGGATTTGTCACTCCAATTGCCGAAGAGGTATCTCTGGGCCCTCTCGGTAATGCACATCACTATAAGCCTTGCAATCAATGTGACTAATGAGTTAGTTACGGGATGATGCATTACGGAACGAGTAAAGAGACTTGTCGGTAACGAGATTGAACTAGGTATTGAGATACCGACGATCGAATCTCAGGCAAGTAACATACCGATGACAAAGGGAACAACGTATGTTGTTATGCGGTTTGACCGATAAAGATCTTCGAAGAATATGTGGGAGCCAATATGAGCATCCAGGTTCCACTATTGGTTATTGGCCGGAGACATGTCTCAGTCATGTCTACATAGTTCTCTAACCCATAGGGTCCGCACGCTTAACATTCGGTGACGATCGGTATTATGAGTTTATGTGTTTTGATGTACCAAAGGTAGTTTGGAGTCCCGGATATGATCACGGATATGACGAGCAGTCTCAAAATTGTTGAGACATAAAGATCGATATATTGGACGACTATACTTGGACGTCGAAATGGTTCCGGGTGAGTTCAGGCATATACCAGAGTACCGGGAGGTTACCGGAACTCCCCGGGAGGTATATGTGCCTTATTGGGCCATAGTGGGAGAGAAGAGAGGGAGGAATAGGAGGGGGCGCGTCCCCCTCAAGCCCAATCTGAATTGGGTGGGGTGCCTACCCCCCTTTCCGTCCCCCTCTTCCTTCCACTGCTAGTCCAACTAGGGAAGTGGGGGAATCCTACTCCCGGTGGGAGTAGGACTCCCCATGGGGAGTGCCTCCACTCCTTTATATACGGAGGAGGGGGCACCCCATAGACACACAAGTTGATCATTGATCTCTTAGCCGTGTGCGGTGCCCCTCTCCACCATAATCCACCTCGGTCACATCATTGCAGTGCTTAGGCGAAGCCCTGTGCCGGTAGCTTCATCATCACCGTCATCACACCGTCGTGCTGACAAAGCTCTCCCTCGACACTCCGCTGGATCGAGAGTTTGTGGGATGTCACCGAGCCAAACGTGTGCAGATTGCGAAGGTGCCATACTTTCAGTACTAAGATCGGTCGGATCGTGAAGACGTATGAATACATCAACCGTGTTGTCATAACACTTCCGCTTACGGTCTACGAGGGTACGTGGACATCACTCTCCCGCTCGTTATTATGCATCACCATGATCTTGTGTGTGCGTAGGAAATTTTGAAATTACTGCGTTCCCAACAGTGGTATCAGAGCCAGGTTTATGCGTAAATGTTATATGCACGAGTAGAACACAAGTGAGTTGTGGGCGATAATAGTCATACTACTTACCAACATGTCATACTTTGATTCAGCGATATTGTTGGATGAAGCGGCCCGGACCGACATTACACGCACGCTTACATGAGACTGACGTACGCTTACGTGAGACTGGTTCTACCGACGTGCTTCGCACAAAGGTGGCTGGCGGGTGTCAGTTTCTCCAACTTTAGTTGAATTGAGTGTGGCTACGCCCGGTCCTTGTTGAAGGTTAAAACAGCACATACTTGACAAAAAATTGTTGTGGTTTTGATGTGTAGGTAAGAACGGTTCTTGCTCAGCCCGTAACAACCACGTAAAAACTTGCAACTACAAAGTAGAGGACGTCTAACTTGTTTTTGCAGGGCATGTTGTGATGTGATATGGTCAAGACATGATGCTAAATTTTATTGTATGAGATGATCATGTTTTGTAACAGAGTTATCGGCAACTGGCAGGAGCCATATGATTGCCGCTTTATTGTATGCAATGCAATCGCCCTATAATTGTTTTTACTTTATCACTAAGCGGTAGCAATAGTCGATGAAACAATAGTTGGCGAGATGACAACGATGCTACGATGGAGATCAAGGTGTCGCGCCGGTGACGATGGTGATCATGACGGTGCTTTGGAGGTGAAGATCAAAGGCACAAGATGATGATGGCCATATCATATCACTTATATTGATTGCATGTGATGTTTATCCTTTATGCATCTTATTTTTCTTAGTTCGACGGTAGCATTATAAGATGATCTCTCACTAAGTTTCAAGATACAAGTGTTCTCCCTGAGTATGCACCGTTGCGAAAGTTCGTCGTGCCGAGACACCACGTGATGATCGGGTGTGATAAGCTCTACGTTCACATACAATGGATGCAAGCCAGTTTTGCACACGTGAATACTCGGTTAAACTTGACGAGCCTAGCATATGCACATATGGCCTTGGAACACTGAGACCGAAAGGTCGAGCGTGAATCATATAGTAGATATGATCAACATAGTGATGTTCACCATTGAAAACTACTCCATCTCACGTGATGATCGGACATGGTATAGTTGATTTGGATCACGTGATCACTTAGATGATTAGAGGGATGTCTATCTAAGTGGGAGTTCTTTAGCAATATGATTAATTGAACTTTAATTTATCATGAACTTAGTACCTGATAGTATTTTGCATGTCTATGTTGTTGTAGATCAATGGCCCGTGCTACTGTTACTTTGAATTTTAATGCGTTAAACTACAACAAGAACCCCCCTTTAGCAACGCATCAATGTGTTGTCGAATGTCCATATAAGCGTTGCTGAGGTCTACACCAACGAATGTATATGCGTTGCCGATGGTGGCGTTGCAAGGGCCTACAACAACACATAAAATTGCGTTGGTAATCAACGTGAATAAGTGTTGCAAAGCTCCAACACATATAATTACAACAGAACAACGCTTCATATGCGTTGCCGGATAACCAAAACTAGTTTGGGACAGACATAAACATATTATTGCAAGCGCTAATGCATAGCATGAACAATTACCAATATTTTATATATTACCAACAACAATTATTGGGTTAATAGTGATGGTGCACAAGAGTAACAAATCAGTAAATAGGAATAGCTCATATATTGAATCTGATTGGTTGCATTACATGGAACAAAATCCAAAGAGTAAACACATCATTTTCCTTACATTGACCCTGAAAATGACATCACATCATTTCTATACAATGACCATGAAAATGGCATTCTAAAAAATAAATGTAAAACTATCTTGGTGGTAGTCTGACTCCCGTTCTCCGCCTTGCTAGAAACCACTTAGCCATGCATCATCTATTTATCTTGGCAATCTACATCAAATAAAAACTGACATGAGTAACATACCATTACAGAAAAAAAATCTGGCTAATATAAAATGCAATTATAAAAAAGAGGGGGAACATACAAAGGCTGAAGGCATTGCAATAACTAATCTAGCTGCATGACAATTACTTTTGGCATTTTTGAGTGGCCAGATCAACTAATCATATATTTCTAATGTAGCATTAGAAACGTTACCAAGCTAGGTTGGTCGCATTACATAGAAGTAGAAGAGCATGTTGTTGGCTTGACATCTAGTCTTGAAAATTGCATATTCAGGTACGTTTGATTTGCTAAATCAGAATAACTTCACTGATGATTTGTACTACTATCATTTTGGCAATTCATCTGTTTTTATGGTTCTGTACCTGTCACACTAAATACTTCACACACTCATTGTTATTTAGAGATTTAGATCATTTCTATCATAGTAAGTGCAGAACAAGTATAAACTTGCCTTTGTGGAACCACGTACTGGATACTGATTTCTATCATAGTTATTTGAAAACGAAAACATGTGTATAGTCTGTTATAAATTTAAAACTGCACAATAAGTATATTACAACATTGATCATTGGTATAGGATGGAAAAAATAGAAATTACATATAAGCATATTTTTTTCTTGAACACTTGATGTTCATGGTTATGCTAGATGGATATATTTAATTTAACTTTCAGTGGCGTCAAGTTCAATTCTTGTTTCACATTCACTAAACCAGGGGCAAACATGTCAATGTATGGCAAGAGAAGCTTATCTGTATGGTGGCGCATCTTTTGTGCAGCTTCAGATCGGGCGACGATTGGTAGACGGCTGGTCAAAAATGCAAATATGTACACAGAATTCAGGAAATCAGACGTTCTTGAAGTTAAAATCCAGGGAATTGCATGAAGCAAATTCAGAGACATGCAATTAGCTGCCATCAGTTAGACTAAAAAAAGAAGTAAAGCATCCACACATAAGAAAACAGAATGCCCATCTTAGTTAATATCCCACATGTCCTCAAAAGTAAAAAATGACCACCTTAACATCATCTGCAATCCCTAGTTCCTTTCTCATATTGACTTGGACGCAATGTGAGTTCTCCTTTGCAATTGAACAGATAAAAAAACCCAGCTTGCATATGTAACTATGAAAGCACAATATTAAGGTGAAATGAAGATGCCGAGATCAAGATTTATATGCATATTGACTAAATATTTTGTTTCTTCTAAAATTAAAGAAATTTGGCTCTAGAAGGAGGATGCCTTTCAGAACTAAGACCAACTAGCTAATAAAACAATGCAGTTAATAACAAACCACGCATATGGAACGTTAAACATGTATTTATCCCAAAGGTTGAAAACTTTCAACTTAAGTTTAGCATGCCCGGTTTGTGTAAGCAAGTGCTACTATAAGGAATTAAAGTGTGTAAACAAAGGCACCTGCTACATCGTACTCAGCATAAATGAAGTCCCAACTACAAACTGAAGATAACAAATCGGGGTTTTCCTGTATGTTAGGAAACTCAAATAAGATAACGGTGCAAAGAAGCAAAAAAATTGTATACTGGCAATTAGTCCCAAATAAAAGCTATCAAAATTGTAAGGCATTATTAGTATTACTTAGAGCTGCAGAGTTTTGTGGCGTAAATATAAAAGATAAAAATTTATTTACCAAGCACATTGAAGAAGTTACATAATGCAATCTCAGAAGAAAAAAACAGAAGTTACAGAATATATCAGAACGTGTGTGCCATGTCATCAAGCTGTTATTAGCAAAAATCCGTCATAAATTAGCAAAAAACAGAAGTTACAGAATACCTAAGAAGTACTTACATCCTGGTATTTCAATGCGCACACAATTGCAGTAGATAACTCAGACCATGGAGCGGCATGGATGCAATAGATCAGGCGAGTGATCAAGGCAGCATAGATCATTGTCGAGATTGCTGGAAAAGAAACAGCCCTAGTATCATGGCCAAGCCACACCAAACACCAGCGAGGGTAAGAGCAGAGGGTATCAGTGCCTTACTGAACCATCGGTGTTGGAGTCGAGGTAACCGAGGCAGCGCAACACCGTCGAGCCTGATCTGATAGCCGCTCGTGCAAAGACGCGGGGTGGTGGGATGACAAACCGGAGGCGCCAAAGCTGCGCCGGCGACCCGTCGTGACTAGGGTTTCTGCGGGGGTGTGGGCAGGGGTGCGAAGGGCGTCGCGGAGGCAGCTGGTTAGAGGAGAACAGTAAGAGGGATTCTAACCAGGGATCAGCAGTGAAGGGGAGCGCTGGACCTTCCTGGAATCAGTGCTGGCGGAGAGAGAGGAATCGGGAGAGAGCTGGCGGAGAGGATTTTTCTTCCTTTCATCCTTAGATGCGTATTGGGTGGAGGAGGTGGTGGTGGTGTATACTGGTCAGAAGCCTTCGTGGCTCGTGGGAAGGTGGGAGGGTTAACCCAACGACAACGCATGCTATAGTTCGTTGCTAGATATGTGTTGGTATATGGGGGTGTTTGTTGTAGTGAGAAAGCTAAGTTGAAAGATGATGGTAGTAGTTACACGAACTGGGTCCGTAACTTGAGGATTATCCTCATTGCTGCACAGAAGAATTACGTCCTGGAAGCACCGCTAGGTGCAAGACCCGCTGCAGGAGCAACGCCGGACGTTGTGAACGTCTGGTAGAGAAAAGCTGATGACTACTCGTTAGTTCAGTGTGCCATGCTTTACAGCTTAGAACCGGGACTTCAACGATGTTTTGAACGTCATGGAGCATATGAGATGTTCTAGGAGTTAAACTTAATATTTCAAGGAAATGCCCGGATTGAGAGATATGGAGTCTCCAATAAGTTCTATAGCTGCAAGATGGAGGGGAATAGTTCTGTCAGTGAACATATACTCAAAATGTCTGGGTATAACAACCACTTCATTCAGCTGGGAGTTAATCTTCCTGATGATAGTGTTATTGACAGAATTCTTCAGTCACTGCCACCAAACTACAAAAGCTTCGTGATGAACTATAATATGCAAGGGATGAACAAGACAATTCCCAAGCTCTTCGCAATGCTAAAGGTTGCGGAGGTAGAAATCAAGAAGGAGCATCAAGTGTTGATGGTCAACAAGACCACCAGTTTCAAGAAAAAGGGTAAAGGGAAGAAAGGGAACTTCAACGGCAAACAAGTTGCTTCTCAAGTGAAGAAGCCCAAGTCTGGACCTAAGCCTGAGATTGAGTGCTTCTACTACAAAGGGACTGGTCACTAGAAGCGGAACTGCCCCAAGTATTTGGCGGATAAGAAGGATGGCAAGGTGAACAAAGGTATATGTGATATACATGTTATTGATGTGTACCTTAATAATGCTCGTAGTAGCACCTGGGTATTTGATACTGGTTCTGTTGCTAATATTTGCAACTCGAAACAAGGACTACGGATTAAGCGAAGATTGGCTAAGGACAAGGTGACGATGCACGTGGGAAATGGTTCCAAAGTCAATGTGATTGCAGTCGGCACGCTACCTCTACATCTACCTTCGGGATTAGTTTTAGACCTGAATAATTGTTATTTGGTGCCAGCATTAAGCATGAACATTATTTCTGGATCTTGTTTTATGCGAGACGGTTACTCATTTAAATCTGAGAATAATGGTTGTTCTATTTATATGAGTAATATCTTTTATGGTCATGCACCCATGAAGAGTGGTCTATTCTTATTGAATCTTGATAGTGGTGACACACATATTCATAATATTGAAGCCAAAAGATGCAAAGTTGATAATGATAGTGCAACTTATTTGTGGCACTGCCATTTGGGTCATATTAGTGTAAAGCGCATGAAGAAATTCCATTCTTTGGAATCACTTCATTATGAATCACTTAGTACTGGTGAACCATGCCTCATTGGCAAGATGACTAAAATTCCGTTCTCCGGAACAATGGAGCAAGCAACAGATTTGTTGGAAATCATACATAATGATGTATGTGGTCCGATGAATATTGAGGCACGTTGTCGGTGTCAAAACTGTGCGTCTAAGGCTAATGGTAACAGGAGGCAGGGGACACGATGTTTTACCCAGGTTCAGGCCCTCTCAATGGAGGTAATACCCTACTTCCTGCTTGATTGATCTTGATGATATGAGTATTACAAGAGTTGATCTACCACGAGATCGTAGAGGCTAAACCCTAGAAGCTAGCCCATGATTATGATTGTTATTGTCCTACGAACTAAACCCTCCGGCTTATATAGACACCGGCGAGGGCTAGGGTTACACAGAGTCGGTTACAGAGAAGGAAATCTACATATCCGAATATCGAAGCTTGCCTTCCACGCAAAGGAGAGTCCCATCCGGACACGGGACGAAGTCTTCAATCTTGTATCTTCATAGTCCAACAGTCCGGCCAAAGTATATAGTCTGGCTATTTGAGGACCCCTTAATCCAGGACTCCCTCAGTAGCCCCTGAACCAGTCTCCAATGGCTTCACGTAAGCATTGCCTCGGGTAAGTAGGCGATCGGCGAAATCCTGCAACTTCAGGAGGACAAGGCGAAGCTCCGCCACGAGCTCGGCCTGCTGAAGGAGGAGAACACCGGCTGGAAGAAGCTTCATCAGAAGAGTAGTTCCTCGGTGAAGATGTTGTATGCCCTCGTCATGGAACAGAAGGAGTTGGTGAAGCTCCGCATCAAGCACCCGGTTGCTGTCAAGTTATGTAATGCGTCCATGGAAGAGATGATGAAGGATCGTGTCAAGAAATCCCGCATCATGGACAGAATGAAAGAAGATGGCGAAGGAGACGAGCGAGGAGATAAAGGTCGTGGAGGCGATGAATAAGCAGTTAGGACTCCACGGTCAACTCTTCATGAAGTAGAGAGCAACGCCCCAGACTCGTGTCTGCTCCTACGTTTCTTCTTTTGCTTCAGGTGTTTTGCCGCATGTGTCAGGTTCTCTGCGAGGCACAAGTAGAACAATGCTAACGATGAGCGGCGCCGTGGGATCGATGACTAGCAAATTAGATCATTTTTATCGCCATATCGCACTAGGCTGCCGTGTTCCATGCTCCTCCATCGTACTACTCCTACTCCAGTGGAAAACTTGAGTATGGCGCATGGTTCTTTGATCCTCCCCAAGTTGTCGGCAACATTTACACGAGCAGTCAAATCACAAAGCCCCACCTTCCATCAGTAATGACCGTCAAATCACAAAGGCCCTTGCCTCTCGTGAAACCGACCAAGCGAGACTGCCCCGCCCTCTAGCCTTTTAAATGTACTTTTGTACAGTAGTAGTATCAATGGATTGTGCCATGTAGCAAAACTAACAAGATGAAATTAAAGAAAAAAAGGTGGTACATATAGAGAGCGCTCGTCGCCAAATTATGCATATAGTACTATTAAAAAAGCTAGTATGTGCTTAGATGGTGTGGTAAAGTCTATTAAAGAAATTAGCATAAGTATTTAATTCTTTGACAATTAAACTCCTTCATACTTTGGGTAAACTTCTCTCATTTAAGTTTTTTTTAGAATCACACATCTCATTTAAGTGTTTTGCGTATGTGGCATGCTTAGAGCGTGGTTAATAGTATAGCCAACTGTCGGCTATATGATGTTGGCCATATATATTGTACGTATATAGTGTGAAGAAACAAGTGGTAGTACTACCAACTACAAGATGAATTGTAAGACATACAAGTATGTATGTACTAAAGAGTTAAAGTAACGAGAAAGAACATAACATAGTTCTACTGGGGGCTCAACACAACACACTCCTGAAATAATACTAAGCACCCTGGAATTAAACTTAGCAACTAATCCGGTAGACACTGCATTAGAACCACCATGAGCAACGACACTGCCACCTTACTAGGACTCCTCGTCCACTTCTTCCTTGTCCCTTTCCTCTTGGACGATACTTCTTTGCTTGAACTGCACACTAGGCTCTCGCTCTTCATCCAACCCTTGTAGATATTGAACAAAGGTAGGCACCCATTGCAGCGTACTAGATGTGGTCCTTATCTATTAATTCGACTCCCATGCAAGATGAAACTTGTGGTCAGGTTTTGTTAGTTTGTCGTACGAAGGATCAACCATGGCTCCTGCCAGGGTCAGCATTGAAGGCTGACGGGAGGACACCAGCCTATTCTTCTAGAGGTCGAAGGGCTAGCCTACAACGAGGCCTATCTGACCCAGGACTTCCTTGTCGTCACGAAAGTCTACAGTAATGAATTTGACTCTGTCGTCCGCAAGGAAGTTCTTAAAATCCTCGCACTTAACATCGGCGTGGCATATGTGGTAGAATAAGCATAAGTTATGCACGCAAACTTGGATCATGGCGGGCTTCTTCTTCTCTTCCTCCTTTAGATTCTTCTCTTTTCCCAGGACTGTGGTGTACTCAACATATATCCCAGCAACCCACTCATCACCATTTGAATTTTCGAACATGCGTTTGAAGTGAGCAAGGCATCCTTTCACAGTCGCGGAAGAACGGGTGTAGATGATGTCGGACTCATCACTGGTGATGGTTCTAACCTTGTACTCACTGCCGATCTTGAAGATTTGGGACGCCATGGATTTTGGAGGAGGGTTAGGATTAGTGGAACTACTGTAATGTGAAAGGACGAACGACTAGTAGCGAACTGTCGTAATGTTAAAGGACGGCCAGGACGAGTAGGAGCGAACTGCTAGCGGTTTTCCGATTGTAAAAATGTTGAGTGGGGCATGCGAACGGCAGGGTAGTGGCTTGCCTGATGGATAAATGGATTCATGCACAGTGCTATGGGGCCCAATTAGATGTCATGTCTACTAGACCCACTTTGTAGGCCTGATAGTATAGCATCTGCGTGTTCACACATCAAGCGTCGGGAAAATTACAGGTGATATGAAGCTTTCCATGCTCCCATAATACGGGCTTCCGAGAGCCCTTGGATCTGAGATCAAACGGTTGCATGGCATGATTCTAGATCTATGGGTGAATATCCTATCCTAGAGGGTTATTCTGCAAATTTTCAGCAACTTACCATGCAACTATTCGATCTCAGATCCAAGGGCTATCAGCAGCCTATATCATGGTCGCGCCTACCATGACCGTCGCCTCGCTCGTGCGGTCGCTCCCTTGGAGATTTCAAACGGCTATAAATGAGAAATTTTTTCCTACTTCGCATGCATGAAACTATTTCCTCCGTTAAGGTGCGTTAGGCTATCTGATGTTGGCATGACATACATAGTTATCACTTATAGTCACTCATACAACAAAGTTAGATATAAGGTTGGCTATAAGAGTATTTTTTTACTTCTCTCTATCTCTTTCTTCGTAGTATTTATTGCATTTGCCAAGGAGTAAGTAGTTAGGGTGTTGCGCAAGAGCCCACTCTCAGCATTTTGCCCATGTCTCTCTCCTTGACATATAAGCAAAAGTGCCATGTAAGCGGGCTATAAGACCATTACTGTAGAGTACTACCTCCATCCTGGGTTATAGGTCACCTTTGTAGTGCGTGCCAAATTTTGACCAAAGACTGAGCTAACAAAATGTTAGTGCATGTCAAAAAAAATATCGTTGGATTCATATTTGAACATAGTTTTCAATGCTATACTTTTTGGTAACATGCATGAATGTTTTGTTAGTTCAATCTATAGTAAAAAATTGACACGATATACAATGGGGACCAATAAACAAGGACGGAGGTAGTATAGAGTACTTGGCACCTGTATACCATGGAGGTGGTCAGGAATTGGGAGACTCACGCTGGGCATAGCGTCGCAATAATAATGATAATGGCAGGTCAAATCACAAGGCCCCACCTATCCAGCAGCAATGAGCCGTCAAATCACACAACCCTATGTTTCTAGCAGTCTACTCCCTCATCTTCTCACCTCTCTATCGAACCGACTATGTGGAACTGCCCCCCTACCGCGCGGGAAAAGCCCCTCCCTCGACTTTTTAATATAATTTTGTATCCATGGATTGCGCCATGGAGCAAAGCTTGAAGAAAGCGGCGGTACACATGTATACAACATGCCCATCGCGTTCGCGTCGCACCCCAGACGGTCGGTCGGTCTAGCAGGCCGCTCTACGAATGGAACGCACGTCATATTGCGTTTGCACACACATGTGGGACCGCAATTGAGAACCGACCATAGGCACACTCCCCCGTCCTCGCAAATCGGTTGAGTTAATAGAAGAGAGAGACGAGTGATAGTACTGGAGCAATGTTGTAAACACGTCAGTGTGTAGACGATCCTTGCACGACACGGGATATCAGTTCGTCCATGCATGTGACCAGACTCCAGCAGACGACTGGATTGGCTATCCTCTACATATCGTGCAGGCTATGTTGCACAGGGCTGTAGTTCTGATGAGAAATCTATAAAAGGTTTCTTGTCATCTTGCAATATTAGGTGTCATGTGCTTCAGATCACTGCGAGGGTTAAACAGCGACAACTGCGTTCCTCCAAGGTGCTAGTCATTGGGGGCACATGCACGAAGACTACTCGGCTGCCATCTAGGTCAAGCCGACTATGTTAATTAGGAAATCTGTCGATTGACCCCTTTCTATGAGTTTGTCTTTAATTTGAGCTTTGATCCTCTTCTAGTTTGTCCATCAGGATCCATGTTGTCTCCTTGGGGAAGTGAGGTTATGGTTTCTTGTCATGTGGCATTTTTTCTTCTTATAGGTTAATTCCGTGCTTTAGATCAAAATGACGACAACTACACCTCCAGGGCACGTGCATGAAGACTTCTCAATAGTCATTGACGAGGTCAAGCCGGCTCCGGTAGAAAAAATATAACTACTCCAGTATAGGCAGGAGCCTCCGCTCTTGCTTGCTAGCATTGATCTCTTCACGCTCTCTCGTCCTCTCAAGATCTAAACATGATAGCGGGGGCCACACTCTCTTTCTGCTCACCGCTGGTCATAGATCCGGCCGGATCCCCTCCGTCGGGGAAGGTGAGAAGGTGCAATGTTCATGCGGCCGACCTCGGCAATGGCTCTTACCCACTGTCAGTGCGTCTCGATTAGTGTGCCTTGCCATTCTCTCCCACGCAGCACTGGCTAGGGAGGGCCTCCGACCCCTTCTTCCCCGCTGCTGTAGTGTGGGCAGATCCGGCCTCCCACTTCCCACCTAGCAACAGCCTGACGACCCTCAGGTATAACTTCCTTCGAAAGCAGCCTTGCTCTACTACCCCAGCTCCTCATGTCGCTGCATTTGTATCTTTTACTATTTCCTAGGCCCCATCATATATAGGATTGATTGGTTGTTCGAAAGCCACCTAAATTTTTACTGTTAAGAGGTAAAACTACTTCATGCAGTTGAATCTAGTACTACTTGGTTCAAACAGGGAAGTAAGGGGGTGGGGGTGGGGGAAGATTTGTTACCTGAATCTAGGACTTGGTCAAAAGAGGAAATAATGGAGGAGAAAAGTAGCATAGACTGGCTATCCAACTAGTCTCTTGGTCTAATAGGTAATAAAGGGAAATGAAGTACAAACTCGATATAAACCGATCTATTGGATGAAAAAGGAAAGAAAGTGGGGACTGGGGGACAAGTCAACAGAGCATGTCCAACACTAGATTTGCTAGCCTCACACGGTATAAGGTGGCTATACCGAACAAAAATGGGACCAACGCAGATATCCTTCTTGGATGTTTGTTGCCCCGAGCCCCTCTTATGTAATGCCACTTGTAAAATGTAGCAGTCCCACTATTAAAGTAAGGACACGTTAAACCAATGTTGTTTTCAATGTAATGTCTCTAGTAATATGAATCAATGCCACTGCTTTCATGTCCTGCTAAATTTCGCATTAAGATAAGTTGCTTCATTTCGTTATAAATGCAACTGTCCTGGTCCGCCTACTCTCCCGTGCCCAAATACCAACTCTTTAGCAGCTGTTAATGTAATATTGCTAGTAAAATGAAGCAATGACACCATTAAAGTAATGCCATATTTAACAGTTGTGATAGTTAATCCTAATGCCCACACTAATATCTAGCAATGCTGCTGCTTTAGAAATCGCTACCATCCTTGTAGGATCACCATTCAGATAAGGAAGATGCTTCTTTTCATTTGATGTATGTTTCATCACTTTTTAGTCACCCTCCTTTCCACCTTTTTGTGCAAACAGAGATATACATTTCACGCTTGATCTTAGTTGAACTGCACAAAATGATACCTAAGTTATAGTTGAACATTCCATGAGCTTCACGACTAACCTTGATGTTGCTCAATTTTATTGCAACTAATGAAGAAAAAGCTGCTAGCTCATGGGACCAAGTACTTGCTAACTGCATGATGCAAACATTGCATCAATTTATTTGAACTTCATAAAAAGGTTGAATCATCCATGTTGGTGACTAGTGTCATCCCTTCTACAATGGTGTTGACTGCATATATGGTTCCCATCACGAGGTATGTTCTTTTTTGGTCCGACCGTTTGCCAAAGATCCTCCATGTTGACTCTGCTCTTGTGCTACTATTTTGGCACTACCATGATAAAGCAGTAATGTTATTATTTTGCGCCTTAATCTAGTGGCAATATTTTGGCACCGCTAGTGCCACTGATTTTTTATATATCGAAAGAGGGGAATTCCTCCTATTGCATTAAAGAAACCCAACCATAGAGAACAATTATCCGACAATATCTCAGTGTAAATGGGCAGTTATGCAACTACTACTAGAACGGAAAGAGTACTAGCAGGAACAAGTTTGCCACATAAGCTAGGCAGGTAGGGGGACACATCACCAGCTCGACCAAGTTTTGATTAGTTGCAATAAAATGGAGATATACATTTCACGCTTGATATTAGTTGAACTGCATAAAATGATGTCCAAATTATAGTTGAACATTCCATGAGCTTCACAACCAACCTTGATGTTGCTCAATTTTATTGCAACTAATGAAGAAGCACCTGCTAGCTCATGGGACCAAGTACTTGCTAACTGCATGATGCAAACATTGCTTCATTTTAGGTGAACTGCACAAAAAGGTCCCATGAATTGAATCATCCATGTTGGTGACTGGTTTCATCCCTTCTACGATGGTGTTGACTGTAGATAAGGTTCCCATCATGAGTTCCTTTTTGGTCTAACCGTTTGCCAAAGATCCTGCATGCTGACTCTCCTCTTGTGCTACTATTTTGGCACTGCCATGATAAAGCATTAATGTTATTATTTTGCACCTTAATCTAGTGGCACTATTAATTTGAGGCAATGTTTGGCCACCGCTAGTGCTGCAGATTTTTTATATTAAAAGAGGGATTTTCCTCCGATTTCATGAAAGAAACACAACCATAGAGAACCATTATCCGACAACATCTTAGTGTAAAAGGGCAGTTATGCAATACAAGAACGGATTGAGTACTAGCAGGACACAAGTTCGCCACATAAGCTAGGCAGGTAGGGGGACACAGCACCAGCTCGACAAGGTTTGGATTACAATCCAAAAGCTACCACAGAAACATTAGGGGGGAAGATAGGGACTGAAAGAGCCAACTTCAGCATCCCAGTCTAAGCACCCCCGGCCTTGCGATGCATGGTACACCTCGCTTGCCACCTGCTCGACCCTAGTGCCACTAAAAAAATGAAGTAATAATACAGTTAAAATAGAGCTGGTGTCCTCTCTATCATTTCATTTCCAATGTAGATAAAGAAAGTGCTTCTCTTTGTTAGTATATGTTTCATCAACTAGTCCCATTGTTAATGTTTAAGTGTTTCTGCAAACTGGGGTGCTAAATTTTAGTTGATTTGCACAAAAATAGAGATTGGAATGTCTCAAGGCCCCTCCTTGTACCACCGCTGCACACTGATGTTCATCACTAGCAGAAGGTGTATCACGGAGAATTGGGTCGATTTCCAGAATGAGGCCTACCGTATGAGGCATCGCAGGGTCCATCTCACCCTCACAGCATGGCATATTGTGATACTATCGCAATATTTTCCCATTAAGAAAATGAAGTTTCTTCTATTTATTAGTGTATGTTTCATCAACTGGTGCCACTATAATTTAATCACGGTTTTCCATATGTGTGCAAACAGGGTTATTCGATGCATTTTTGTGGCACTACACAAATGTACGGATGGAACCGGCATATATGCAGAGTGCGAAGTGCCAAGTATAAATTACCAACACCAACCATGCTCCATCTAAGCATTGGCATCCAGCACCAGTGGGATGGGTTGGGCTCTCTGTGGACGGATCTTTCTCGGCTGCAAATACTCTAATAAAATACTAGGCGAGTACTACGGTTCCTCCATAATCACACAGAACGCCCAGCTTCAAAGAGCTGCTCTCTCCCCAGTCCACAGCAAGGTGTGGAATCTGGATCTACTGTGTGTTTTCACTCTATTGGATCAAGTCATATACTAAGACTTATACTACTACTACTTAGGAGATCAAATGCTATATTTCAGAGATTGGACTCTCTTACTGTGTTTTTTCAGGGCTGTATATTGGCACTTTTCTAGGGAGTACTCTTTTCTCAAAGAAGCACAATCGATTTTTCTTTATTTGTACACAGTGTCACAACTTTGTTTTTAGTCCAGAGCTATTTTAGGGTGATTGGCGTAGTAGTCGGAGACTCGGAGTACTAACCAGTACTTACCCGTATGATTTTCATTAGCCGTCACTCTAATTGTAAGCATGAGTAGGTGGAAGATTAGATTAGTGTGAAGCTTACCTTGAACCCTACCACCACCACTGAAACGAGGCAAGCGGCAAGGGAACCATGGAGAACGGCGGGGAAGCGACGTCACGTCATCCAACCTCCCCTTGCGGTGGGAGAACAAATAATCTTGTGGCTCCGCCGACACTGCACCGTCATGAATGGCACACCATACTCGATCAATTTGTTATCCTCTGGATGCTCGACCTTCGACCTATACGCCCACCACCTCCGCCTGACTTTTGCCTCGGGGAATCTATCTGCTCCATCGCCCAGGGGAGATACTCGATGAACTCGACGGACTGCGGCGTGACTGTCGACGAGGAGTACATCATTGTCGTCTCGCTCTTTTGTATGCATTGCCACATGGCCCTCACCGTCCTCGAAATCTCCCACTCGTTGTCAAACCAAGTAAGGATCTCCTTCAACCTGGCGTCGACTGGAGTCTGGAATCCGTTGTCGCGCGCGCTCGTCGAGTGCCCGCTGAAGGTTCTCCAGTCGAGTGCGCTCAGCCAGGTTGGCCAAGCGCGCGTTCTCTAAGGCGCGAGCCTCAGGGGTTTCTCCAACGATCGGAGTATGAAGCGCATCCATGTTCCGGCGGCGAAGCTCTTCCCTCTGCTGTGAGTCAAGGGGCTCGGGGCGGTATTCCTCATGGTCGTGCGATGGGTCACCTCCGCCGTTGCCTCCCTCGGTGCCAGGAAAACTGGGGGGAACATGCGGTCCATTGACCATCAGGACCTCCGCCGCTGGATCACTGCTGTCGCATTCGGATGTAGTCTCTGTGGAGCCAGTCGACAGGTCGAACAGGCCGTAGAGAGATTCGTCGGGCTCGATTGCCGCGACTTGGGCAGTGGTCGACTGGCGAGCCGCTACGTGCCTCACCCACCGCTGAAGCCTCGACCGACTGGAGCGCTTACACCGACGGGAAGCTGGGAGGGAGGATGACACGAAAACTTGCCGATACTGAGTCGACGGTTGCCGCAGAAGGACGTCGCGGACGCACGCTTGAAAATGCGTAGCTCCGCGGATCGGGAGTGCATCCACGTCGAGCGGGGCCTCCTGCAGCCAGGCAGAGTCGTCGGCTACGAATCTGAGCGCGCCAAGACGGATCTCGCGGCCCTCAACCAAAACTCCACCTGAAACCATGATGATGGGAATCAAAAAGATTGCAACTTCTCCAACAAGTCGCTAAGACACCTGCCCCACGGTGGGCGCCAACTGTCGTGGTTCTAAGTCTGACAGTAGAATTGGGGGTAGGTATGGAGAGGCAAGATCCTAACTATGGAGTAGTTGTACACACGAGTGTTTTACGAGTTCAGGCCCTTCTCAGAGGAAGTAATAGCCCTACGTCTTGGAGCCCGGAGGCGGTCGACTGGTTTATGTGTATATGAGTTACAGGGGTGCGAACCCTTCTACCAGTGGAGGGGGTTGCTTATATAGAGGATGCCAGGACCCCAGCCAACACACGTAGCAGAGGGTTAAAGTACATTAAGGCCGGGCGTTACTGGTAACGCCCTACATAAAGTGTCATCATGACCATTAAGACTACTTAATTACAGACCGTTTGGATACAGAGTAGATCCTGAACTCCTGGTGGTCGAGTGAGTCTTCATGGTCGAGTGTCTTCTAGCCGGTCGAGTGGAGTCCCTCTTGGTCGACTGAAAGACGGCTTCTTCTAAGGGATGTCCTTGGGGAGGGTACTTTGGACAGGTCGGTAACCCTACCCTAGGTACATGACTTCATCAGTAGCCCCCGAATGGATCGAGGCTTGAGTGAGGACGGAGTTGGCGATCTTTCCGACCTGCTTTCTGGTACTGCAAAGGCGTTTTCATTCAGGATCAGTGACTTTTAAGCGAGGGAGTCAACTCTCTTCAGTCGCCTTGATCCATTCTTTATATCTGTCGAGTGAACTTTATGAACTTGGAGATTTCCGAGCGACGGATCGCAGGAGATCTTCTGTCTGACAAGTTACCCTGTTGGTTAGCGGATTTAGCGGGATCCGAATTTTGGGAAGCGCGTGAAGCAGAGAACGCCGTGGTACTCGGACGGGATAAGGCAGGGACGCCTCGATCTCCGCACCGCCTTTTTCGCCATGTATCGCGTGCGCGACTATTTCGGGATTTGATAGGATTGCCTGGGCCTACCCGTCAGCCACTCGGAAGTGACCCCATATAAGGAACCAGGCGGAGGTTTTCCGAACAGTGCCTCCTCATTTTCTCCTCCCTCGTCTCCAGATTCATCTGCTACACTCGCCAACTGCCCAGCACCGCTGCTCCATTCGGGCTTCGTCGGCGGCAATGGTGAAGGAGAAGACGACGGCTTTGGAGCGGGCGAAGAAGGCGACGGTGCAAGCGAAGGGGAGAGCGCCCAGTCGGGGTGGATCCTCGTCGCGGTCTCGTCTACCGCAGGGTTGGATCCAAGGAGATTGGATCCGCTCGACCATCACCCAGAAGGACCTCGATGACTTAGCCAATGAGGGGCTGATCGAGCATGGAGCAGCGAGGCTTCCGAGGACGGAGTATCAACCGCAACCTCAGGAGGGTGAGTGCGTCCTCTTGGCGACTCATGTAGATCGAGGGGTTTCTTTGCCGCTGCATCTTTTCTTCCGAGGATTTCTGAATTTCTTCGGAGCTCAGCTTCACCATTTCACTCCAAATTCTATCGCCTATCTCTCCACCTTTGTATCTCTGTGTGAGAATTTCTTGGGTTGCCGGCCGCACTGGGGCCTCTTCAAGCATATATTCACTTGTCGTTCCCAAACGGTGAAAAAGGCCACCCCCAATCACGAGAGAACTCAGGTGATCCAGATGTGTGGGGGTCTCGGGGTCCAGATGAGGAGTAAGAGCGCTTTCCCTGCTATGACCCTTCCCGAGTCGGTGAGAGGGTGGTAGTCGACCTTGTTCTACTGCCAAGACCAGTCGATGCCAGGTCAGTCGACCGGGCTCCCTCCCTTCTCCATGAGTCGAGTGAACAAGCCCACCTCTCTGAAAGTAGTTCCGGAGAAGAAGGCTCAGGTAAAAATGTTGATGGAGCGAGTAGTTCAGTTGATTCACGACGGCGTGACTGGCATGGACCTTCTGGAGGTTTTCCTTCGGCGGCGTATCCAACCACTCCAGTACCGGGGCCACCCAATGTGGCTGTATTCTGGTACTGAAGACACCAGTCGGGTCCACCTAGAGGGGGTCGACGATGCCACATTGGAGAGGTGGATGACTGCCATCACGGGGAACAAGGACAACCCTCGGGGAGCTAGGAGGATCGTTCCACTCGACCAGTCTTATGAAGTGGACAAGGTACGATTATTTTCCTCCGATTGCTCTGTCCAATCTGTTTCGTCGTAAATCAGTCGATTGACCTTGGTCTTGCTTGCTGTCTTTCAGGAAACCACTGAGCTATACTCGATGCCCAACGGGGCGCAGGCGCAGGCCGAAGAAGAGGAAGGAAGCGGAGGCGAAAGCCAAGAGGAGTGGGAGTCGGACGTTGATGAGGGTGAGGATGATGCAGGTTCTGACGAGGAGGACGAGGAGGAGGAAGAGGAGGAGGAAGTTGCGCCTCGTCGTTCCGAAAGGAGGTCCAAGCTTGCCCACGACCCTGCGGCTGATCATGGCAAGGGGGTCGCGCCTGCTGGGCAGTCGACTAAACGTCCTCGGACAACTTCACCGGCGCCGACCGAAATAGCGTTGAAGCAACCCCGAGCGGCCCCGTCAAAACCGCCGAAGGCCCTACCGAAGATGAGGATGGAGATTCCGACTGTCTCTGGGTAATGATCGTAACTCATTTTTTCCACTCTCAGTCGACTCAATCGCTGACCGACTGATATTTGCAAATCGCAGTCCTGCTACTTCTGAGACTTCAGCCAGGCATGAGGACCAAGAAATGGAAGATGCTGCGACTTCTCAACCTGGTATGATCTGCGCGGTTTCACTTTCGGTCGATTGAGTCTCCATTTTTGATTTTAAACTTCTTCTGCAGCTCCATCTAACGTTGTCATCAATCTTCCTGACGATGACGACGAAGCGCCGCTGAGGCAGAGGAGGAGTAGAAAGGTGACTGTTGGCAAGGCTGTGCAGGTTACGTCAGCACCTGGACCACAGATTCTCGAGGGGAGCAACGTTGCTCGGGCTACCGTGTCCTTTGCGGAGCCGTTGACAGTTGCCCGCCCTTCGTCGTTGAGTGCTGACCCGCCTTCCCTCTTCTCCACCTACCACGTCCCGGAGGATCAAGCAAGTGCTGCCAAGGAAGCTATACGCCAGGCCGGGATTATGATGGAGCAAGTGAAGGCGATCCGAACTGCCAGCCAAGCAGCTTATGATGCGAGCTCAGCTCTCCAGAGCAATGTCCAGGTTAGTTGAACACCGACTGGAAATCTTGATTTTTGTCATACATCCACTGGGTGTGTCCAATCTATAGTGGACTGCTGGCAGTCGACTATAGTTTTTGTATATTGAGATTGCTCACTTTGCTTGTTCCACTCGACCATGGTCGAATGGAACAATGAAACTGGTGGGGGCACGCTGAGTGCACCCACTGGGTGTAGTCCCCGAGACCGTGGTCGATTGCTGGCAATCGGCTATGGTCTGAATTTTTTTTTACTGCTGACAGTTAACTGCTTCCGGTCGACTGATCGACTCTGAGTCTAGCTTCTAGAACTAGTGGGGGCACGCTGAGTGCACCCATTGGGTGTAGTCCCCGAGACTACAGTTGAATGTTTTAGATTCATCTGTAGTCTTAGAAATAGTACGATTTTTCCTTTTAGTCACTCGGAAGTGATCTGTCATTGACGTCTGTCGATTGAACTTTCGCAGAAATCTTGTGACCTTGTTTCTCATTACACCGAATTGGAGAACAAGTATATCCAGCTTGAGCTTGATCAAAAGCTTGTTCAAGAGATCTTCACGAAGGCGAAGGAGGAGGCAAAAGGTATGTTTGGTGAGAATCTTGACGACTGTCCTCGCTTCTTGCCTGTCTCTGAATCTGATCTTACTGTGATTTTCGCAGAAAAAATGAAGGATGCTCTGAAGATGTAACGCCCCGGATCCGATGCGCCAGGTGTCTTCCAGTTATTCGTCGTCGTTGCCATGTCATTTGCTTGCGTGTTACATTTTGCCATGTCATCTTCTGCATTTCATCTGCATGTTTTTCAAAACTTGCATCCGTTCGGGTTTCGCCGGTTCTCTCCGTTGTTCGTTCGGAGTCCAGACACACTCGCACGCGCCCGCAGCACCTCCAAAATATTATTTTATAAGTGGCATAAAATTTTTCTCGGAATGGGGTGAGAGTTGGCGTGCGGTCTTATTATAGTGTAGACAGGCCGCCTGCCAAATTTCGTCGCATTCGGAGTTCGTTTGACTGCCCAACCGTTAAATATATAACCGCGATATAGTCGGTATATTCGTCGGACGTTTCGGTCTCTGAAACTGCCGCCGGGCTGCAATTTCTCTTCTCTCCTCTCAGGCCAACTCCTCTTCACAGCCCACCTAAACTCCCCTCCGACCGGCACCATCGGATCTCGATCGGAGGCTCCGAAGCGCTCCAGAACCCCCTAACCCTAAAACCTACCCTATATATACACCCCTTCCTTCCAAAATGGGCATCCCTAGCCCCTCACCTACCCCTAGCTGCCTTCCCACCGCAGCCATCTTCCTCCACCTCGTTTTCAGCGACGTCTGACTCTGCTCCGCCACTTGGCGCCATCCCGCTCGCCAGCGCCGCCATCCCCGCCGCCTTGGAGCCAACCAGGGGCGGCCACGTGCCCCCAGCCTCTCTCCCGCAGCCGCGGCCCGCCAGGCCCGCGGGGAGCCCGCCCCGGGCCGCGACCGGGCCCGACCTCATGTGTCCCTGGCCCCTCGCCTCGCCTCGTCTCCCTGCTCGAGCGCCGCTCCAACCCCGCCGCCGACAGTCGCCCTCGCCGCCTCTCCGGCACCTCGAAGGCCGCGCCCCTGCCGGAGCTCCGTCGGTGACCTCGCCAGGTCGCCGCCTCCCCGTCGCCCTCTCCTTCCCATCTCTGTCCCTCACCCGATCTCCCTTTCTCTCCTCTCTGCAAATCCGCCGCCACCGGAGCTTGGCAGCTCGCCGCCGGCCTCCTCCAGCCGGATCTGCCCGGGATCCACCGGATCCGGGACCCCGCGACCCATTCCCGGCCTCGCCAGCGACCAGACCCCGCCACCATCGCCGGTAGCCGCCGCCGCGCCTGTTCCTGCCTCTGCAGCGAGCAGAGGAGGACGACGCCCCAGTCGCCCCGCGTGGGCCTCCCCAAGGCCCAGCCGAAGCCAAGGCCCACTGCGTGGCCCAGCTCGCCGGCCAGCTGCTTTGGGCAAGCCCATGGTGAGCAACCCTTGCCCTCCACCCTGAGCACACTTTAGCTATCCAGCGCTCACATATTTTTTTTCCTGAAAAACGCCAGTCCCGAATATTTTTTTGCATAATCATGCCATGTTCATCGCATTGTATCCCTGCATCCGTAGCTCCGTTTTGTGCGTGTAATATGTCAAATTGTTCGTCCCAATGAGTAATTCGTTTCATTCCATTGCATCATATTCATTTGAGGTCATCTTGATGCCTGAATCATCATTGGAAGAGTGCTTCATGATGTTAATCTGCTGAAACTTTTATAACATGCTCTTTTGTCATTTTTGCCATGATTGATGTGTGCATCCTATGAGGTTGATGTCTACATGTGTTTTGATCTATGCCATGCCATCTTTACAGGGGTGCTTACATGTATTTTCGTGATTAATGTGGTGACTAGCACAAGCATGCGAACTAGGCTTCGTGATGTTGCTGATTTTAGTCCCTATTCTGCTATTATTTTGATGCCACGTAAACTTGATGCTACAGATAGATCCATGCATATTTTGAGATACTTCAGTAAGGATGTTTTGAACATATGGTTATCCTCTATCCATTCATGCCCCTGGTTGCAATTATGGAGTAGTCTAGCATGTCATTTTCGTGCTCTACTTTTGCTTCAAAATGTTTCCTGGCAGATTGTTTACATGTTATTCAATTTTGCCAAGGTTGTTGTAGTTGATCCTTGCATGCTATGAACTTATTCTTGCCTTGGTTTGTTTATAAACATGTATTCTTGCTTATGTTATCCTTATCTTGTCATGCAATGACTTGTGGTGAGTGTTTCGAGCTTGTTAAGTAGTGTACTTGATGTTACTGTTTTGCTAAGCTGAACCTGTTATTTCGTGATGCTATGTAAACCTGATGCTACTAGTAATTCTATGCATAATTTGGAGATGTTAACTAAGGGTGTTTTGTTCTACATGTCTTGCTCTATCCATCCATGCCCCTGGTTGCAATTATAGCTTGTTGTATCTTATTGTAATCTTGCTCCAAAGTTGCTATATAATGTTGCTGTCAGCCTGTTAACATTAAGTTCAGTTGTTGCCATGTGTTTTCCTAGTGTTCCATGCACCCTATGATCTTGCTCTTGCCATGCTTAGCTTCATAAATATGTCTTCTTACTATTGGTTGACTTTCCATGCCATGTATTGCTCTGTGGTGAGTGGTACAAGCTCACAAACATGCCTTCATAATTCTGTTTCTATCATGTATGAATCTGTAATATAACTTGCTATGTTTACATGGGTGCCATCATATTGTCTGATACTTTTTGGCTTATGGTCAGTAAGGGACTTTTGTTCTATGAATTTAGTAGGTTCATGCCATGCCCTTTTTTGCCATGCTAAGTTCCTGTAACATGTTGTTTGACAGCTCTAAACATTGCATCCTGATGTTATTTTCTGCAAAGTCTGAATTGTTATTACTTGCAATCTTGCCATGTGTGTTTGAGCATGTTCTAGTGATTTCTAGAGATAGCTCAGTGTTCATGTTTTGTAATGCTTTACATGTAATTCATGTCCATGCCTTTTGTTTTCTTGTTGAGGTCCTGTAGCATTTTTTTATGCTTGCAATATGCCTAGTTGCTGTTTTGGACAGATTGTTATTATAACTTGTTTCATGTGTGCGTGTTGCACCGTTGCTCCGTTTTGAGTGTGCTCCATATGAAACTTGCTTGGTTTTGCATGTAGTTCCATATTATCATGTTGCATCCTTGTTTTGAGGTGTTTGCTTGATGTTTGGGTGCATTTTGCATCAATGCCATGTTTAACTTGTTTTGCTCATATCTTCTAGGCCGTAGCTCCGAACTAAATGAACTTTATATGTAACTTGACTAGAATCTCATGTAGATCATCTTGGTGCATATTAACTTGCTGTTTAACAACTTCAACTTAATGTTTGTTCAGATCTGGACCAATTTAGAAATATGCATATGAGGACTTACCGGAATTGTTATATGTTGTTCCCGGCCTCATTTAAACTTGCCTTGATGTGTTGCTCTTGGTTGCATCATCTCTTGCCATGAGTAGCTACATGTGGTCTTGCCTTGCATCATACTTGTTGTGCATCATGCCTTGTTCATGTGTGGTGTGTTTACCTTGTTGTGTGCTTCTTCTCGGTAGTTCCTGTTTCATTGCGATCGTGAGGACTCGTTCGTCTACGCTTGGTTCGTCTTCGTGGCTTCATCTTCTTCATGGACTCGTTCTTCTTCCTTGCGGGATTTCAGGCAAGATGACCGCTACCCTGGATCTCACTACTATCATTGCTATGCTAGTTGCTTCGTTCTATCGCTTTGCTGCGCTACCTATCACCTGTTTATCAAGCCTCCCATATTGCCATGAACCTCTAACCTTTGACACCTTTCTTGTGCAAACCGTTGTTTGGCTATGTTACCGCTTTGCTCAGCCCTCTTATAGCGTTGCTAGTTGCAGGTGAAGTTGAAGATTGCTCCATGGTGGACAGGATTTTGGTTGGGATATCACAATATCTCTTATATTATTAATGCATCTATATACTTGGTAAAGGGTGGAAGACTCGGCCCTTTTCCTGGTGTTTTGTTACACTCTTGCCGCCCTAGTTTCCGTCATACCGGTGTTATGTTCCCGGATTTTGCGTTCCTTACGCGGTTGGGTGATTTATGGGACCCCCTTGACAGTTCACTTTGAATAAAACTCCTCCAGCAAGGCCCAACATTGGTTTTACCATTTGCCTCACCACCACCTACTTTTCCCTTGGGAGTCGCTCTCTCGAGGGTCATCTTTATTATAGCCCCCCCGGGGCCAGTGCTTGTCTAAGTGTTGGTCCGAACCAGAGCCACTTGCAGCGCCACCTCGGGGAAACTCGAGGTCTGGTTTTAGTTGTACGTAGTGTTCATCCGGTGTTGCCCTGAGAACGAGATATGTGCAGCTCCTATCGGGATTGTCGGCGCATGGGGCGGTCTTGCTGGTCTTGTTTTACCATTGTCGAAATGTCTTGTAAACCGAGATTCCGAGTCTGATCGGGTCTTCCTGGGAGAAGGTATATCCTTCATTGATCGCGAGAGCTTATCATGGGCTAAGTTGGGACACCCCTGCAGGGTATAATCTTTCGAAAGCCGTGCCTACGGTTATAGGCAGATGGGAATTTGTTAATGTCCGGTTGTAGATAACTTGACACCAGATCCGAATTAAAACGCATCAACCGTGTGTGTAGCGGTGATGGTCTCTTTTCGGCGGAGTCTGGGAAGTGAACACGGTTTTGGGTTATATTTGACGTAAGTAGGAGTTCAGGATCACTTCTTGATCATTGCTAGTTGACGACCGTTCCTTTGCTTCTCTTCTCGCTCTTATTTGCATATGTTAGCCACCATACTTGCTTAGTCGATGCTGCAACCTCACCACTTTACCCCTTCCTTTCCCTTTAAGCTTTGCTAGTCTTGATACCCATGGTAATGGGATTGCTGAGTCCTCGTGGCTCACAGATTACTACAACAACAGTTGCAGGTACAGGTTATGCGATGATCATGACGCGAGAGAGATGCTTGCTTGTGTTGAATTCTTCTTCTGCTTCTTCTTCGATCAGGGATAGGTTCCAGGTCGGCAGCCTGGGCTAGCAGGGTGGATGTTGTTTGAGCTTCTATTTGTGTTTCATCCATAGTCGGATGTTGTTCTCATGTGAGATGATGTTGTATTCGTGTGGCATTTTATGCCTTATGTATGTATCCCTATCTATTTTGTAATGTTGATGTAATGATATCCACCTTGCAAAAGCGTTTCAATATGCGGGTCTATCCTTGGTGGGACCTTCGAGTTCCTTTTGGATAGGGTCGCATATTGGGCATGACAAGTTGGTAATCAGAGCCTCGTCCGACCCTACGAGCCCCCTTGATTGATCATGTAGTTTGGCCGTTGTTGAGTCTAGAATAAACTATTTTCAGAGTCTAGTTATATCGGAGAGTAGGAATTCTTTTTACTCCTCATCCCCTTCGTCGCTCTGGTAAGAAATCTTGACGTAGGTGTTTTGGATTACTTCTCTTCCCCTTCAAATTTTTCTTTAGGATCACGCAGTTCGTTTTCCGGTTGTTGGTTCTCATCTCTTTTCATCCGGTGCATTTCTCGTCAAGTTGACTCATGCCTCTTCATCTTTGAGTTAAATCCTCAATTGTTTTCTTTCCCACCCGCCCACCCTTTTTCATCTCGGAACCGGAGTCCGTAATCGAGTATCCATCCTACTCGTGCGAAGTCTTTGTTTTCTTGCCTCAATGATTTCAACTGGTGCTTTCTCTTCAAGTTATTCGTCGGTCCCCCCTTCCAAGTTGCCTTTGTTTTCCCTCCCTCCCACCCTATTCTTCCCGGAGTCTGAGTCTGTTTCGAGCATCAATTCCATTCGTGTGGAGTCTCTTCAGTCTTCCCTCAATTATTTTAACTGGTGAGTTCTCGTCTCGTTCGTCATTCTTCATCCCTTTCTTTTTCCGGTGCACCCAATTCAAGTTTTTCGGGTTAATAATATTCTTTTCCTTGGATCAAGTGTTCTCCTTGCTCGTTTGCCTCTCGCCAGTTTATCATTCCGGAGTTCGCAAGACATCCCAGGAGATTCGTCTGTCTTTCAATTAATTAGAGGTTGTCACCTCATTCAAATATTTCAGTTGTTCCGGTGCTTCATCTATCTGTTCATCATCCCTTTCCAACGGTGTTTTCTCTCCACTGGGCCCTAACCCACAGGTCTTTTTCCAGGATCTTACTTGACTCTTCTAATTCCCCCGGAGTTATTCTCAATTCTTTTCAAGTGTGACGTAAGAATGAATTTCATCAGTCAGATGCTTTTCCAAGATTGATTTCAAATCATTTCATTGTTGGCTCAACCTCTTCGCTTTTCATTCTCCCGGAGTATCTCAGTAATTTTGGTGGTGTTTCTCGTCATCATTTGAAGATCAAAGAATAGTTTTCATATCATCCTCTCGATTTATTTTAGTTTGTCGGATATTCGTTCTTACCCATCCGGAGTATGTCAGGAGTTGTTTTGCATTTCTTTTCACCGGAGGCCATCATTCCAGTTATAATTCACTATTTATCCCGGTGCTTCGTTCAAGTGTTCTTTAATCAGCTCGTGATCTCTTTGTTCTTTTGCATCTAAATCCCCTCAAGCATATTTGTTCTTCTAATTCTTCCTGGTGATTCAGTCCCTTTCATCAGTCATTTTCGAATTCTTATGGTGGTTAAACAAGATTCTTTTTCCTTGATTATCATTTTAATTCATTCGTTCTTTTCAATCCTACCGGTGGTTCATGAAGACCTTCTCAAGTTTGCGACATGTCACTTCTCAATCCTTTTTTTCAAGAAGAATAAGTAGTATGCAAAAATCCATTGTTTGTCATCAATTTAATTTGATGAAGGATAAGCATACAATAAATCTTATTCTTATTGCATCCAAGTGATTAATCCCTTCCTTCAGAGTTTGTTCTTGATGAATAAATTCTAGTTCCAAGTGTTTCCCATCTTTTCTTTCCCGAAGTTCAAATCTTACTCAGCCATTTCGTCGGAACCTCCATCTAAATCATCGCAAGCTTTAATCTTATTCTTTCATCCTTCATTTCTATATCATCATCCTTTTGTCATCGGAGTTCTTCATGGTTGTTCTTCATGATTTAATTCTTTCTTCAAGAGTTCATCAAGATTTTGTTGGTAGAGTTCAAGTATCTTTTCTTCTCGCATCTTGAAGTGTAATTAATTCTCCATATTCTTTTGAAGTGGAGTTTTGCATTTCTTCGTTATTCTCAGCTATCCAATCATTTCCGTTTGCAGCTGGTTATCAGCTCATAATTTTGAGATATTATCCATAAGTCCACATCAAGCTTATTCTTTCGTTGTTGATTTTGTCAACAATTCCATTCAATCCTTCCTTCTAAGTTCTTTTCAATTCTTCCAATTCTTCCGGAGGCATTGTGTTGTTCATCTTGTCAAGTGTCATCCCATCTTGTGAAGTACATGTTCTAATCCTTCCATTTTCAACCAGAGTGCTGCCTAAATCCTTTCAGTCTTATTCGTTTCTTATCTCGTTCTAACCGGAGTGGTTTCATAGTCTATCTGATTTCGTGAGCTTTCGATTCTCGTCATTCTCGTTGTTCCTCTCTTCTTTTCGAATGCTCTCGATTCTTTGGTTCTTCTCTTCAGTTCTTGTTTCACCTCATCCCTTTTCCCTTTCGTCTCGGTCCTAAGATCTCGGGACGAGATCTCTTGTTAGTGGAGGAGTGTTGTAACTCCCCGGATCTGATGCGCCAGGTGTCTTCCAGGTATTCGCCGTCGTTGCCATGCCATTTGCTTGCATGTTGCATTTTGCCATGTCATCTTTTGCATTTCATCTACATGTTTTTCAAAACTTGCATCCGTTCGGGTTTCGCCAGTTCTCTCCGTTGTCCGTTCGGAGTCCAGACACACTCGCACGCGCCCGCAGCACCTCCAAAATATTATTTTATAAGTGGCATAAAAATGTTCTCTGAATGGGGTGAGAGTTGGCGTGCGGTCTTATTATAGTGTAGATAGGCCGCCTGCCAAATTTCGTCGCATTCGGAGTTTGTTTGACTGCCCAACCGTTAAATATATAACCGTGATATAGTCGGTATATTCGTCGGACGTTTCGGTCTCCGAAACTGCCGCCGGGCTGCAATTTCTCTTCTCTCCTCTCATCCCAACTCCTCTTCACAGCCCACCTAAACTCCCCTCCGACCGGCACCATCGGATCTTGATCGGAGGCTCCGAAGCGCTCCAGAACCCCCCCAACCCTAAAACCTACCCTATATATACACCCCTTCCTTCCAAAATGGGCATCCCTAGCCCCTCACCTACCCCTAGCTGCCTCCCCACCGCAGCCATCTTCCTCCACCTCGTTTTCAGCACCGTCCGACCCTGCTCCGCCACTTGGCGCCATCCCGCTCGCCAGCGCCGCCATCCCCGCCGCCTTGGAGCCAACCAGGGGCGGCCACGTGCCCCCAGCCTCTCTCCCGCAGCCGCGGCCCGCCAGGCCCGCGGGGAGCCCGCCCCGGGCCGCGACCGGGCCCGACCCCGTGCGCCCCTGGCCCCTTGCCTCGCCTCGTCTCCCTGCTCGAGCGCCGCTCCAACCTCGCCGCCGACAGCCGCCCTCGCCGCCTCTCCGGCACCCCCAAGGCCGCACCCCTGCCGGAGCTCTGCCGGTGACCTCGCCAGGTCGCCGCCTCCCCGTCGTCCTCTCCTTCCCATCTCTCTCCCTCACCCGATCTCCCTTTCTCTCCTCTCTGCAGATCCGCCGCCGCCGGAGCTTGGCAGCTCGCCGCCGGCCTCCTCCAGCCGGATCCGCCCGGGATCCACCGGATCCGGGACCCCGCAACCCATTCTCGGCCTCGCCGGCAACCAGACCCCGCCGCCATCGCCGGTAGCCGCCGCCGCGCCTGTTCCTGCCTCTGCAGCGAGCAGAGGAGGACGACGCCCCAGTCGCCCCGCGTGGGCCTCCCCAAGGCCCAGCCGAAGCCAAGGCCCACTGCATGGCCCAGCTCGCCGGCCAGCTGCTTTGGGCCAAGCCCAGGGTGAGCAACCCTTGCCCTCCACCCTGAGCACACTTTAGCTATCCAGCGCTCACATATTTTTTTCCTGAAAAACGCCTAAGTCCCGAATATTTTTTTGCATAATCATGCCATGTTCATCGCATTGTATCCCTGCATCCGTAGCTCCGTTTTGTGTGTGTAATATGTCAAATTGTTCGTCCCAATGAGTAATTCGTTTCATTCCATTGCATCATATTCATTTGAGGTCATCTTGATGCCTGAATCATCATTGGAAGAGTGCTTCATGATGTTAATCTGCTGAAACTTTTATAACATGCTCTTTTGTCATTTTTGCCATGATTGATGTGTGCATCCTATGAGGTTGATGTCTACATGTGTTTTGATCTATGCCATGCCATCTTTACAGGGGTGCTTACATGTATTTTCTTGATTAATGTGGTGACTAGCACAAGCATGCGAACTAGGCTTCGTGATGTTGCTGATTTTAGTCGCTGTTCTGCTGTTATTTTGATGCCACGTAAACTTGATGCTACAGATAGATCCATGCATATTTTGAGATACTTCAGTAAGGATGTTTTGAACATATGGTTATCCTCTATCCATTCATGCCCCTGGTTGCAATTATGGAGTAGTCTAGCATGTCATTTTCGTGCTCTACTTTTGCTTCAAAATATTTCGTGGCAGATTGTTTACATGTTATTCAATTTTGCCAAGGTTGTTGTAGTTGATCCATGCATGCTATGAACTTGTTCTTACCTTGGTTTGTTTCATAAACATGTCTTCTTGCTGATGCTATGCTTATCTTGTCATGCAATGACTTGTGGTGAGTGTTTCGAGCTTGTTAAGTAGTGTACTTGCTGTTACTGTTTTGCTAAGCTGAATCTGTTATTTCGTGATGCTATGTAAACCTGATGCTACTAGTCATTCTATGCATAATCTGGAGATGTTCACTAAGGGTGTTTTGTTCTACATGTCTTGCTATATCCTTCCATGCCCCTGGTTGCAATTATAGCTTGATGTAGCTTATTGTAATCTTGCTCCAAAGTTGCTATATAATGTTGATGTCAGCCTTTTAACATTAAGTTCAGTTGTTGCCATGTGTTTTCCTAGTGTTCCATGCACCCTATGATCTTGCTCTTGCCATGCTTAGCTTCATAAATATGTCTTCTTACTGTTGGTTGCCTTGCCATGCCATGTATTGCTCTGTGGTGAGTGGTACAAGCTCACAAACATGCCTTCATAATTCTGTTTCTGTCATGTATGAATCTGTAATATAACTTGCTATGTTTACATGGGTGCCATCATATTTTCTGATCCTTTTTGGCTTATGGTCAGTAAGGGACTTTTGTTCTATGCATTTAGTAGGTTCATGCCATGCCCTTTTTTTCCATGTTAAGTTCCTGTAACATGTTGTTTGATAGCTCTAAACATTGCATCCTGATGTTATTTTCTGCAAAGTCTGAATTGTTATTACTTGCAATCTTGCCATGTGTGTTTGAGCATGTTCTAGTGATTTCTAGAGATAGCTCAGTGTTCATGTTTTGTAATGATTTACATGTAATTCATGTCCATGCCTTTTGTTTTCTTGTTGAGGTCCTGTAGTATTTTTTTTTGATGCTTGCAATATGCCTAGTTGCGGTTTTGGACAGCTTGTTATCATAACTTGTTTCATGTGTGTGTGTTGCACCGTTGCTCCGTTTTGAGTGTGCTCCATATGAAACTTGCTTGGTTTTGCATGTAGTTCCATATTATCATGTTGCATCCTTGTTTTGAGGTGTTCGCTTGATGTTTGGGTGCATTTAGCATCAATGCCATGTTTAACTTGTTTTGCTCATATCTTCTAGGCCGTAGCTCCGAACTAAATGAACTTTATATGTAACTTGACTAGAATCTCGTGTCGATCATCTTGGTGCATCTTAACTTGCTGTTTAACAACTTCAACTTAATGTTTGTTCAGATCTGGACCAATTTCGAAATATGCATATGAGGACTTAGCGGAATTGTTATATGTTGTTCTCGGCCTCATTTAAACTTGCCTTGATGTGTTGCTATTGGTTGCATCATCTCTCGCCATGAGTAGCTACATGTAGTCTTGCCTTGCATCATACTTGTTGTGCATCATGCCTTGTTCATGTGTGGTGTGTTTACCTTCTTGTGTGCTTCTTCTCGATAGTTGCTGTTTCGTTGCGATCGTGAGGACTCGTTCGTCTATGCTTGGTTCGTCTTCATGGCTTCATCTTCTTCATGGACTCGTTCTTCTTCCTTGCAGGATTTCAGGCAAGATGACCGCTACCCTGGATCTCACTACTATCATTGCTATGCTAGTTGCTTTGTTCTATCGCTTTGCTGCGCTACCTATCACCTGTTTATCAAGCCTCCCATATTGCCATGAACCTCTAACCTTTGACACCTTTCCTATGCAAACCATTGTTTGGCTATGTTACCGCTTTGCTTAGCCCTCTTATAGCGTTGCTAGTTGCAGGTGAAGTTGAAGATTGCTCCATGGTGGACAGGATTTTGGTTGGGATATCACAATATCTCTTATATTATTAATGCATCTATATACTTGGTAAAGGGTGGAAGACTCGGCCTTTTGCCTGGTGTTTTGTTCCACTCTTGCCGCCCTAGTTTCTGTCATACCATGTTATGTTCCCGGATTTTGCGTTCCTTACGCGGTTGGGTGATTTATGGGACCCCCTTGACAGTTCACTTTGAATAAAACTCCTCCAGCAAGGCCCAACATTGGTTTTACCATTTGCCTCACCACCACCTACTTTTCCCTTGGGAGTCGCTCTCTCGAGGGTCATCTTTATTATAGCCCCCCCCCCCCGGGCCAGTGCTTGTCTAAGTGTTGGTCCGAACCAGAGCCACTTGTAGCGCCACCTCGGGGAAACTCGAGGTCTGGTTTTAGTTGTACGTAGTGTTCATCCGGTGTTGCCCTGAGAACGAGATATGTGCAGCTCCTATCGGGATTGTTGGTGCATCGAGCGGTCTTGCTGGTCTTGTTTTACCATTGTCAAAATGTCTTGTAAACCGGGATTCTGAGTCTGATCGGGTCTTCCTGGGAGAAGGTATATCCTTCGTTGATCGCGAGAGCTTATCATGGGCTAAGTTGGGACACCCCTGCAGGGTATAATCTTTCGAAAGCCGTGCCTGCGGTTATAGGCAGATGGGAATTTGTTAATGTCCGGTTGTAGATAACTTGACACCAGATCCGAATTAAAATGCATCAGCCGTGTGTGTAGGCGTGATGGTCTCTTTTCGGCGGAGTCCGGGAAGTGAACACGGTTTTGGGTTATGTTTGACGTAAGTAGGAGTTCAGGATCACTTCTTGATCATTGCTAGTTGACGACCGTTCCTTTGCTTCTCTTCTCGCTCTTATTTGCGTATGTTAGCCACCATACTTGCTTAGTCGCTGCTTCAACCTCACCCTTTACCCCTTCCTTTCCCTTTAAGCTTTGCTAGTCTTGATACCCATGGTAATGGGATTGCTGAGTCCTCGTGGCTCACAGATTACTACAACAACAGTTGCAGGTACAAGTTATGCGATGATCATGACGCGAGAGCGATGCTTGCTTGCGTTGAGTTCTTCTTCTGCTTCTTCTTCGATCAGGGATAAGTTCCAGGTCGGCAGCCTGGGCTAGCTGGGTGGATGTCGTTTGAGCTTCTGTTTGTGTTTCATCCATAGTCGGATGTTGTTCTCATGTGAGATGATGTTTTATTCGTGTGGCATTGTATGCCTTATGTATGTATCCCTATCTATTTTGTAATGTTGATGTAATGATATCCACCTTGCAAAAGCGTTTCAATATGCGGGTCTATCCTTGGTGGGACCTTCGAGTTCCTTTTGGATAGGGTCGCATATTGGGCGTGATAGAAGAAGAAGGACCTCGACCTTGCCGAGGCGCAGAAAAGGGCTGCAGACAAGACCAGGCTTGCAGAAGAGAAGTTGGCTTCCGTCAACAAACTCGAAGAAGATAACACTCGACTGAAAGCCGCTCTTGACGTGGCCAACCAAGAAGTCACTTGACTGAGGAATGCCAATATGGTCCTAGATGACAAAGCTGGTGAACTGGCAGGAAAGAAAAATGACTTGGAGCTTTATCTAGGAGGACTCGCCAAGAAGCTGTTCCTCATGCTCGAAGGTAACCTCTTATCTCCGACTGGTAGTTACTGACTTGCTGTAAGGGTGTTAGCTTATCCTTGAATCATGCCCACAGAATTCTGCCAAAACTTTGAAGAGGAGACTAGTCGAGTGGAGACTGGTTTGGATCCCATCAATTCTCCGGTGAAGGATGAAACTACTATGAATGTGCTCCGCCTCGAGTCCCGCATTATGTCGTGGTCGATTACCTTGCAAGACTGAAGGCCGCTACATCACGCATCGACACATCGCTCTGGCCAGAAGAAATGCTTCAGAATGACCTTGAGTCGATGATGACTCAACTGAACGAGATTCTGAGTCGAGTGCAAGAGTGGAAGAAGTCTTCTGCCCGGTGCGGTGCTGACGTCGCACTGTCCTTGGTTCGTGTCCACTTCAAAGAAACGAGAGAGGACAAGCTGGTGTCTCTCAAGGTGGCCAATACTAGGAAGCATGACTTCCGTTCTTTCATGGAGACCTTCATCGCGGCCGCCACTCGGATTGCAGATGGGATCGACCTGGATGAGTTCGTTGCGCTTTCCAGCCCTCCGCAGGAGGGGTAAAAAACTATTATGCTTGATGGTTTGAATTTGCCTCGGAATGCCGAGTGATTTTTGTAACCACCAAACTTGATGCCTGAGCACTTCCGGGTCCGTAGGACGTTATCCGAACTTGATTTGCCGTTGAAATACGTTTGCTTCTTTTGGACAACTATCTCCTTTGGGTTGGAATATATGTTAGAATCTGAAATGTTCTTTTGCAGGTAGGAGTGAAGCACAAATTGCAGTCGACTTGTGCTCGTCATGTTTGGGTGAGTGCTTGGTTGCAACCAAGCCTCCGAGTGAGAAACTTGTTCTCCACTTCGGAAAGATTATAGAAACTTAGGCGAGCGCTGGGCTGCAGCTAAGCCCCCGAGTGGGAGGCTTGCTCTCCACTCGGCAGGATTTTTTAGAAACTTAGGCGAGCACTGGGCTGCAGCTAAGCCCCCGAGTGGGAGGTTTGCTCTCCACTCGGCAGGATTTTTTAGAAACTTAGGCGAGCACTGGTCTGCAGCTAAACCCCCGAGTGGGAGGTTTGCTCTCCACTCGGTAGGATTTTTTAGAAACTTAGGCGAGCACTGGGCTGCAGCTAAGCCCCCGAGTGGGAGGTTTGCTCTCCACTCGATAGGATTTTTTAGAAACTTAGGCGAGCACTGGGCTGCAGCTAAGCCCCCGAGTGGGAGGTTTGCTCTCCACTTGGTAGGATTTTCAAAAACTTAGGCGAGCACTGAGCTGCAGCTAAGCCCCCGAGTGGAAGGTTGGCTTACCACTCGGTAGGATTTTGTTTACTTAG
>NC_041385.1:404031469-404043140 GCF_002162155.2 Triticum dicoccoides | reverse complement strand
CACTTGGTAGGATTTTCAAAAACTTAGGCGAGCACTGGGCTGCAGCTAAGCCCCCGAGTGGAAGGCTGGCTTACAACTCGGTAGGATTTTGTTTACTTAGGCGAGTACTTGGACTACAGCTAAGCCTCCGAGTGGGAGGTTTGCTCTCCACTCGGTAGGATTTTCAAAAACTTAGGCGAGCACTGAGCTGTAGCTAAGCCTCCAAGTGGGAGGCTGGCTCACCACTCGGTAGGATTTTCAAAAACTTAGGCAAGCAGTGGGCTGCAACTAAGCCCCCGAGTGGAAGGCTGGCTTACCGCTCGGTAGGATTTTTTTTACTTAGGGGAGTACTTGGACTGCAGCTAAGCCTCCGAGTGGGAGGCTTGCTCTCCACTCGGTAGGATTTTCAAAAACTTAGGCGAGCACTGGGCTGCAGCTAAGCCCCCGAGTGGAAGGCTGGCTTACCACTCGGCAGGATTCTGTTTACTTAGGCGAAACGAATTCGCAGCTAAGCCTCCGAGTGGAAGCCTGGCTTACCACTCGGTAGGATTTTTACAAGCTTAGGCGAAACGGGTTCGCAGCTAGGCCACCCACTGGGGGACAGATTTATGAGAGCAAAAGCAATAACAATCACTAAGAAAATTATGAAACTCTTTGTCTTTGATGAATACACTACAGGAGTACTTTTTATTACAATTCATCCGAGTGAAAAACTTAAGTATAGAAGGGGCGGAGTAAGTCCGCGTTCCATGCTCTGGGCTCGTCAATCTGGTGCTCGACATTGTAAAGGCGGTATGCCCCATTATGGAGAACTTTGGTGACGATGAAGGGACCTTCCCAAGTAGGAGCAAGCTTGTGTGGTTTCTACTGATCCACTCGAAGAACTAAATCTCCTTCCTGGAAAGCTCGACTCTTCACATTTCTGGCATGGAAGCGACGCAAATCTTGCTGGTAAATGGTCGATCGGATCAAGGCCATCTCTCTTTCTTCTTCTAGAAGATCGACTGTGTCCTGTCGGGCCTGCTCTGCATCGGCTTCGGTGTAAAGTTTGACTCGAGGCGCGTTGTGAAGCAGGTCACTCGGCAAGACTGCTTCGGCTCCATAGACCAAGAAGAACGGAGTCCTCCCAGTCGACCGATTCGGCGTGGTCCTCAACCCCCAAAGTACCGACGGAAGTTCGTCGACCCACGCACCAGCTGTGTGTTTGAGGTCGCACATCAGTCGGGGTTTCAGTCCTTTGAGAATTAAGCCATTTGCTCGCTCTGCTTGTCCATTCGACTGGGGGTGAGCGAATGAAGCATAGTCGACTCACGTACCCTGAGATGCGCAGAAGGCTCTGAACTCTTCGGAGTCAAGGTTTGACCCATTATCCGTGATGATACTGTGGGGAACTCCGTATCTGAACACCAACTCCCTGATGAAGCTGACGGCGGTGCCGGTGTCCAAATTCTTGATGGGTTTAGCCTCGATCCACTTAGTGAACTTATCGACTGCTACCAACACATGGGTGTAGCCATTTCTGCCTGTCCTCAGAGGTCCACCCATATCCAGTCCCGACACAGCAAAAGGCCAGACGAGTGGAATGGTCTTCAAGGCCGAGGCGGGTTTGTGTGACATATTGGAGTAAAATTGACATCCTTCACATTTGTCGACTATCTCTTTCGCCATCTCATTTGCTCTGGGCCAATAAAAACCAGCTCCCTATGCTTTAGCCACGATGGTCCGAGAAGACGCATGATGGCCACAGGTCCCTGAGTGGATGTCGTTGAGAATCATTCGACCTTCCTCTGGTGTTATGCATTTCTGGCTGACTCCAGTCGCACTTTCTCTGTATAACTGTCCCCTCATGACGGTGAAGGCTTTGGATCGGCGGACGGTCTCCCGAGCCTCTTCTTCATTCTCGGGGAGCTCTTTTCTCAAAATATAGGCGATATAAGGCACTGTCCAATCGGGAGTGATGACCAAAACTTCCATGATCAAGTCGACCACAGCTGGGACCTCTACTTCAGTCGGATCTGTGGCGCTTTTGGGCTGCGGGACTTCCTCAGTGAATGGATCTTCTTGAACCGATGGTGTGTGAACATGCTCCAAAAACACACCACTCGGAATGGTTTCCCTCTTGGAACCTATCTTCGCCAAGTCATCGGCTGCTTGATTTTTCAGTCGCGGAACGTGATGGAGCTCTAATCCCTCGAATTTCTTCTCCAGCTTTCTGACTGCATTGCAGTATCCAGTCATGGCCGGGCTTCTGACGTCCCACTCCTTCATCACTTGGTTGACCACTAAGTCCGAGTCACTGTAGACCATGAGGCGACGGACGCCGAGTGAAATGGCCATACGCAACCCGTACAAGAGTGCTTCGTATTCTGCTTCATTGTTGGAGGAATCAAAGTGAATCTGGAGTACATATCTGAGCTTATCTCCTTGGGGGGAAACCAAGACCACTCCGGCACCGGAACCATTCAGCATTTTGGAGCCATCGAAGAACATAGTCCAGTGCTCCGAGTGAACTTGGGTCGGCAACTGCTGTTCAGTCCACTCGGCGAGGAAATCTGCTATTGCTTGGGACTTGATAGCTTTCTTTGCCTCAAATCTGATAACAAGGGGAAGAAGTTCAATTGCCCATTTTGCCACTCGACCGGTTGCGTCGCTGTTGTGCAGAATCTCTGATAAGGGGGCGTCGGTGACGACTGTGATAATGTGGTCAGAGAAGTAGTGGGCAACTTTCTTTGTGGTCATGTAAATTCAATACACAAGCTTCTGATAATGAGGGTATCGTTGCTTGGACGAGGTCAGGACTTCAGAAATGTAATACACTGGGCGCTGAACTTTGAAGGCTTTTCCTTCCTCTTCCCGCTCGACCGTAAGTATAGTACTGACGACTTGTCTTGTGGCTGCAATGTAAAGCAGCAAAGGCTCTTTGCTGATTGGGGTAGCAAGCACCGGCTGGGTGGAAAGCAGGGTTTTTAACTCTGCAAACGCTGCATCAGCTTCTTGAGTCCACTCGAACTTGTTTGACTTCTTCATCAGTCGGTAAAGAGGCAATGCCTTTTCACCGAGGCGAGAGATGAATCGGCTTAATGCGGCCAAGCATCCAGTAAGTTTCTGGACATCGTGCACACGCACGGGGCGTTTCATTCGGAGTATAGTGCCAACTTTTTCTGGGTTAGCATCGATTCCCCGTTCGGAAACGAGAAAACCGAGCAACTTTCCGCCAAGAACTCCGAATGTGCATTTTGATGGATTAAGCTTGATATTGTACCTCCTGAGGTTGGCAAATATTTCAGCTAGGTCAGTCAGCAGGTCGGAACCTTTCCGTGACTTGACCACAATGTCATCCATGTATGCTTCCACATTCCGACTGATTTGAGTGAGCAAACACTTCTGAATCATCCTCATGAACGTGGCTCCGGCATTCTTGAGGCCGAATGGCATGGTGACATAACAGAAGCACCCGAATGGGGTGATGAAAGCCGTTTTGATCTCATCGGGTCCAAACAGACGGATCTGATGGTACTCGGAATAAGCGTCCAAGAAAGAAAGTCGCTCACATCCCGCAGTTGATTCGACTATTTGGTCGATGCGGGGAAGAGGAAAATGATCTTTCGGGCAGGCCCGATTGATATGCTTGAAATCGATGCACATGCGAAGAGAATTGTCCTTTTTGGGGACCATGACGACATTGGCGAGCCACTCGGAGTGGTAAATCTCTCGGATAAACTCTAGTGCTAGGAGCCGAGCTACTTCTTCGCCAATGGCCTTTCTTTTCTGGATGGCGGACCGTAGCAGATGTTCCTTCACAGGTTTTGCCTTCGAGTCGACTCGTAGAAGATGCTCAGCCAGACCCCTGGGTACACCCGACATGTCAGAAGGTTTCCACGCGAAGATGTCCCAGTTCTCACGGAGGAACTGGATGAGCGCTTCTTCCTATTTGGGGTCGACTTTTGTGGAGATATGAGTCGGAGCAGCGTTTGGGTCGGTCGGGTGGATGTGAACGGGCTTTGTCTCACCGGACGACTGAAACGCTGATTCCGTGGCAGGCTTCTTGGCTCGCAACAAATCGCTCGGGTCTGCGTTCCTTTGGTGTTCCTGCCACTCTTCTGCCACCATCTGAGCATCGACAATCTTTGAGCCCTTCTGGAAGCACTCTTCTGCCTTCTTGCGGTTACCAGTGAAAGTGATCACGCCTTTAGGGCCTGGCATTTTTAGCTTGAGCTACACATAACAAGGTCGAGCCATAAATCGTGCATACGCCGGTCTGCCCAAAATTGCATGATAGGCACTCTGGAAGTCCACAACCTCAAATGTCAGCTTCACTTTGCGGAAATTCTTTGAATCGCCGAAAACTACATCAAGAGCAATCTGGCCGAGTGATGCGGCCTTCTTGCCAGGGATGACTCCATAAAAACTCATGTTGCTTGTGCTCAGCCTGGACATCGGAATGCCCATCCCTTGCAGCGTCTCAGCATACAGTATATTCAAACTGCTGCCGCCATCCATCAACACTTTGGTCAGTCGAGTGCCCTCTACGACCGGATCGACTACCAACGCTTGCCTCCCAGGGGTGGCTATGTGCGTGGGGTGATCAGATTGGTCGAACATAATGGCAGTCTGAGACCACTTCAGGTAATTGGGTGTTGACGGAGCAGCCATGTTCACCTCTCGGTTTATAACTTTCATTCGTTTTTTGCTTTCAACATCGGCAAAAATCATCAAGGTGGAATTGACCTGTGGATATTCTCCGTCACTATCCTCCTTGTCCTCAACTTTGTCTGACTCTTTTTCTTTGTCTTTGGACTGCTTCCCTTGGAACTGCTGTATTAGGAGTCGACATTGCCGAGTGGTATGCTTCGGATAGATGAAATTACCCTCTTCGTCTTTCTTGGTGTGAATGTGACATGCAAATCCGACACGTCATTTCCTTCCTTATCTTTTACCTTCTTGGGGTTCCAAGGCCCCTTGGTTTTCCCTTTGAATTTTCCTTGGTTCACGGCCAAGGCTTCTCCAGGTGCGGCTGGCTCAGCTTTACGCTTTTGCTTCCGACTGGAATTTCCACCTCCGGTGTCCTGGGCGACTGACTTGTGTTTGCCGCTTCGGAGCCGATCCTCTTCCTCACCATTGGCATATTTGGTGGCTATTTCCATCATTCGACTCAGAGACATGTCTCCGGTTCGACCAAATTTCAGGCTTAGCTCTCTGTTCTTTACACCCTCTTTGAAGGCGCAGACTGCCTGGTGATCGGACACATTTTCCACTGTATGATGCAGTGTGATCCATCTCTGGATGTAATCCCTTAGAGTCTCATTCGACTTCTGTACACAAGATTGCAGCTCTGTCAATCCTGCTGGCCGCTTGCACGTTCCTTCGAATGTCCTGACAAACACTCGGGAGAGGTCCTCCCACGTGTAGATGCTGCTGGGTATCAACTGATTCAACCATGCCCTGGCTGACCCTTCCAACATGAGGGGCAGATGCTTCATGGCCACCTCGTCATTTCCACCGCCGGTCTGAACAGCCACTCGGTAGTCCTCAAGCCAAGTGTCGGGCTTGGACTCACCGTTGAACTTGCTGACTCCAGTCGCCAACCTGAAGTTGGGAGGAATCACCGCGGCTCTGATGACTCTGCTGAAGCACTCTGGTCCGGAGACGTGTACTCGGCTGCTGGTGGGTATGTCTCTGTCATTACCCTCTCTGTGGGCTCTGCTCCGGTCGACCAGACCCTGAACGATGATGGATCTCGCGTCAAAGCCTGGTTCTCTAGGGTCGACTGGAATTCTTCGTCCGCCACTGTACTGGCGTCTGTCATCTTGCTACCGAGGCATATATGATCCACCCCTCCGGGGAGGAGTGGGCACTCGACGTCGATCGTTGCGATCGACTCGGTGATTATCCTGCTCATAGTTCCTGTACTGATCGTGTCGGTCACCACGCCCTTCACGCCTCGGGGGCGATCTGGGGCTATGAGCTGACTGGACTGTATTCGCCGCCACGGACCTGCTACGGATCCTGTTCCGCGACTGTGACACAGCTGAATTCTGATCTCCAGCTGCCCGGAGCAAATCCCTGATCTGCATCAAGCCTCTGCCAGCCTCTGACTAGGAAGGCTGAATCGACTCTGCTATACGTGTTGCAGCTGCTAAATTCTGGATTGGAGTGCGGTATACCTGAGTCGGAGGTTTAAAGAGTTGGCGTCGACTGGAGTCTGGAATCCGTTGTCGCGCGCGCTCGTCGAGTGCCCGCTGAAGGTTCTCCAGTCGAGTGCGCGCAGCCAGGTTGGCCAAGCGCGCCTCCTCTAAGGCGCGAGCCTCAGGGGTTTCTCCAACGATCGGAGTATGAAGCGCATCCATGTTCCGGCGGCGAAGCTCTTCTCTCTGCTGTGAGTCGAGGGGCTGGGGGCGGTATTCCTCATGGTCGTGCAACGGGTCGCCTCCGCCGTTGCCTCCCTTGGTGTCAGGAAAACCGGGGGGAACGTGCGGTCCATTGACCATCAGGACCTCCGCCGTCGGATCACTGCTGTCGCATTCGGGTGCAGTCTCTGCGGAGTCAGTCGACAGGTCGAACAGGCCGTAGTGAGATTCATCGGGCTCGATTGCCACGACTTGGGCAGTGGTCGACTGGCGAGCCGCTGCGTGCCTCACCCACCGCTGAAGCCTCGACCGACCGGAGCGCTTACGCCGGCGAGAAGCTGGGAGGGAGGATGACACAAAAACCGGCCAATACTGAGTCGACGGTTGCCGCAGAAGGACGCCGTGGACACACGCTCAAAAATGCATAGCTCCGCGGATCGGGAGCGCATCCACGTCGAGCGAGGCCTCCTGCAGCCAGGCAGAGTCGTCGGCTATGAATGTGAGCGCGCCGATACGGATCTCGCGGCCCTCAACCAAAACTCCACCTGAAACCATGATGATGGGAATCAAAAAGATTGCAACTTCTCCAACAAGTCGCTAAGACACCTGCCCCACGGTGGGCGCCAACTGTCGTGGTTCTAAGTCTGACAGTAGAATGGGGGGTAGGTATGGAGAGGCAAGATCCTGGCTATGGAGTAGTTGTACACACGAGTGTTTTACGAGTTCAGGCCCTTCTCGGAGGAAGTAATAGCCCTACGTCTCGGAGCCCGGAGGCGGTCGACTGGTTTATGTGTATATGAGTTACAGGGGTGCGAACCCTTCTACCAGTGGAGGGGGGTGGCTTATATAGAGGACGCCAGGACCCCAGCCAACCCACGTAGCAGAGGCTTAAAGTACATTAAGGCCGGGCGTTACTGGTAACGCCCTACATAAAGTGTCATGATGACCATTAAGACTACTTAATTACAAACCGTTTGGATACAGAGTAGATCCTGAACTCCTGGTGGTCGAGTGAGTCTTCATGGTCGAGTGTCTTCTAGCCGGTCGAGTGTCTTCTAGCCGGTCGAGTGGAGCCCCTCTTGGTCGACTGAAATACGGCTTCTTCGAAGGGATGTCCTTGGGGAGGGTACTTTGGACAGGTCGGTAACCCTACCCTAGGTACATGACTTCATCAGTAGCCCCCGAATGGATCGAGGTTTGAGTGAGGACGGAGTTGGCGATCTTTCTGACCTGCTTTCTGGTACTGCAAAGGCGTTTTCGTTCAGGATCAGTGACTTTTAAGCGAGGGAGTCAACTCTCTTCAGTCGCCTTGATCCATTCTTTATATATGTCGAGTGAACTTTATGAACTTGGAGATTTCCGAGCGACGGATCGCAGGAGATCTTCCGTTTGACAAGTTGCCCTGTTGGTTAGCGGATTTAGCGGGATCCGAATTTTGGGAAGCGCGCGAAGCGGAGAATGCCGCGGTACTCGGACGGGATAAGGCAGGGATGCCTCGATCTCCGTGCCGCCTTTTTCGCCACGTATCGCGTGCGCGACTGTTTTGCGATTTGATAGGATTGCCTGGGCCTACCCGTCAGCCACTCGGAAGTGATCCCAGTCCCAGTTCCGGAGGAGAAGGCTCAGGTACAAATGTTGATGGAGCGAGTAGTTCAGTTGATTCGCGACGGCGTGACTGGCATGGACCTTCTGGAGGTTTTCCTTCGGCGGCGCATCCAACCACTCCAGTACCGGGGCCACCCGATGTGGCTGTATTCTGGTACTGAAGACACCAGTCGGATCCACCTACAGTCAGAGGGTGGCAGTCGACCTGGTTCTACTGCCAAGACCGGTCGACGCCAGGGCAGTCAACCAGGCTCCCTCCCTTCTCCATGAGTCGAGTGAACAAGCCCTCCTCTCTGAAAGTAGTTCCGGAGGAGAAGGCTCAGGTAAAAATGTTGATGGAGTGAGTAGTTCAGTTGATTCACGACGGCGTGACTGGCATGGACCTTCTGGAGGTTTTCCTTCAGCGGCGCATCCAACCACTCCAGTACCGGGGCCACCCGATGTGGGTGTATTCTGGTACTGAAGACACAAGTCGAGTCCACCCAGAGGAGGTCGACGATGCCACATTGGAGAGGCGGATGACTGCCATCACGGGGAACAAGGACAACCCTCGGGGAGCTAGGAGGATCGTTCCACTCGACCAGTCTTATGAAGTGGACAAGGTACGATTATTTTCCTCTGATTGCTCCGTCCAATCTGTTTCATCGCAAATCAGTTGATTGACCTTGGTCTTGCTTGTTGTCTTTCAGGAAACCACTGAGTTGTACTTGATGCTCAACGGGGCGCAGGCGCAGGCCGAAGAAGAGGAAGGAAGCGGAGGCGGAAGCCAAGAGGAGTGGGAGTCGGACGTCGATGAGGGTGAGGATAACGCAGGTTCTGATGAGGAGGACAAGGAGGAGGAAGTTGCGCCTCCTCGTTCCGAAAGGAGGTCCAAGCTCGCCCACGACCCTGCGGCTGATCGTGGCAAGCGAGTCGCGCCTGCTGGGCAGTCGACTAAACGTCCTCGGACAACTTCACCGGTGCCGACCGAAAAGGCGTCGAAGCAACCCCGAGCGGCCCCATCAAAAGCGCCGAAGGCCCTACCGAAGATGAGGATGGAGATTCCGACTGTCTCTGGGTAATGATCGTAACTCTTTTTTTCCACTCTCAGTCGACTCAATCGCTGACCGACTGATATTTGCAAATCGCAGTGCTGCTACTTCTGAGACTTCAGCCAGGCATGAGGACCAAGAAATGGAAGATGCTGCGACTTCTCAACCTGGTATGATCTCCGCGATTTCGCTCTCGGTCGATTGAGTCTCCATTTTTGAATTTAAACTTCTTCTGCAGCTCCATCTAACATTGTCATCAATCTTCCTGACGATGAAGACGAAGCGCCGCTGAGGCAGAGGAGGAGCAGAAAGGCGACTGTTGGCATGGCTGCGCAGGTTACGTCAGCACCTGGACCACAGATTCTCGAGGGGAGCAATGTTGCTCGGGCTACCGTGTCCTTTGCGGAGCCGTTGACGGTTGCCCGCCCTTCGTCGTCAAGTGCTGACCCGCCTTCCCTCTTCTCCACCTACCACGTCCCGGAGGATCAAGCAAGCGCTGCCAAGGAAGCTATACGCCAGGCCGGGATTATGATAGAGCAAGTGAAGGCGATCCGAACTGCCAGCCAAGCAGCTTATGATGCGAGCTCAGCTCTCTAGAGCAATGTCCAGGTTAGTTGAACACCGACTAGAAATCTTGATTTTTGTCATACATCCACTAGGTGTGTCGAATCTACAGTGGACTGCTGGCAGTCGACTATAGTTTTTGTATCTTGAGATTGCTCACTTTGCTTGTTCCACTCGACCATGGTCGAATGGAACAATGAAACTGGTGGGGGCACGCTGAGTGCACCCACTGGGTGTAGTCCCCGAGACCGTGGTCGATTGCTGGCAATCGGCTATGGTCTGAATTTTTTTTACTGCTGACAGTTAACTGCTTCCGGTCAACTAATCGACTCTGAGTCTAGCTTCTAGAACTAGTGGGGGCACGCTGAGTGCACCCACTGGGTGTAGTCCCCGAGACTACAGTTGAATGTTTTAGATTCATCTGTAGTCTTAGAAATAGTACTTTTTTTCCTTTTAGTCACTCGGAAGTGATCTGTCATTGACGTATGTCGATTGAACTTTCACAGAAATCTTGTGACCTTGTTTCTCGTTACCCCGAATTGGAGAACAAGTATATCCAGCTTGAGCTTGATCAAAAGCTTGTTCAAGAGAACTTCACGAAGGCGAAGGAGGAGGCAAAAGGTATGTTTGGTGAGAATCTTGACGACTGTCCTCGCTTCTTGCCTGTCTTCGAATCTGATCTTACTGTGATTTTCACAGAAAAAATGAAGGATGCTCTGAAGAAGAAGGACCTCGACCTTGCCGAGGCGCAGAAAAGGGCTGCAGACAAGACCAGGCTTGCAGAAGAGAAGTTGGCTTCCGTCAACAAACTCGAAGAAGATAACACTCGACTGATAGCCGCTCTTGACGTGGCCAACCAAGAAGTCACTCGACTGAGGAATGCCAATATGGTCCTAGACGACAAAGCTGGTGAGCTGGCAGGAAAGAAAAATGACTTGGAGCTTTATCTGGGAGGACTCGCCAAGAAGCTGTTCCTCATGCTCGAAGGTAACCTCTTATCTCCGACTGGTAGTTACTGACTTGCTGTAATGGTGTTAGCTTATCCTTGAATCATGCCCACAGAATTCTGCCAAAACTTTGAAGAGGAGACTAGTCGAGTGGAGACTGGCTTGGATCCCATCAATTCTCCGGTGAAGGATGAAACTGCTATGAACGTGCTCCGCCTTGAGTCCCGCATTGCTGCCGTGGTCGATTACCTTGCAAGACTGAAGGCCGCTACATCACGCATCGACACATCGCTCTGGCTAGAAGAAACGCTTCAGAATGACCTTGAGTCGTTGATGACTTGACTGAACGAGATTCTGAGTCAAGTGCAAGAGTGGAAGAAGTCTTCTGCCCGGTGCGGTGCTGACGTCGCACTGTCCTTGGCCCGTGTCCACTGCAAAGAAGAGAGAGAGGACAAGCTGGTGTCTCTCAAGGTGGCCAATACTAGGAAGCATGACTTCCATTCTTTCGTGGAGACCTTCATCGCGGCCGCCGCTTGGATTGCAGATGGGATCGACCTGGGCGAGTTCGTTGCGCCTTCCAGCCCTCCGCAGGAGGGGTAAAAAACTATTATGCTTGATGGTTTGAATTTGCCCCAGAATGCCGAGTGATTTTTGTAACCGCCAAACTTTAACATGCTTGATGCCTGAGCACTTCCGGGTCCGTAGGACGTTATCCAAACTTGATTTGCCGTTGAAATACGTTTGCTTCTTTTGGACAACTATCTCCTTTGGGTTGGAATATATGTTAGCATCTGAAATGTTCTTTTGCAGGTAGGAGTGAAGCACAAATTGCAGTCGACTTGTGCTCGTCATGTTTGGGCGAGTGCTTGGTTGCAACCAAGCCTCCGAGTGAGAAACTTGTTCTCCACTTCGGAAAGATTATAGAAACTTAGGCGAGCGCTGGGCTGCAGCTAAGCCCCCAAGTGGGAGGCTTGCTCTCCACTCGGCAGGATTTTTTAGAAACTTAGGCGAGCACTGGGCTGCAGCTAAGCCCCCGAGTGGGAGGTTTGCTCTCCACTCGGTAGGATTTTTTAGAAACTTAGGCGAGCACTGGTCTGCAGCTAAGCCCCCGAGTGGGAGGTTTGCTCTTCGATCGATAGGATTTTTTAGAAACTTAGGCGAGCACTGGGCTGCAGCTAAGCCCTCGAGTGGGGGGTTT
>NC_041385.1:403977803-404031268 GCF_002162155.2 Triticum dicoccoides | reverse complement strand
TACCACTCGGTAGGATTTTGTTTACTTAGGTGAGTACTTGGATTGCAGCTAAGCCTCCGAGTGGGAGGTTTGCTCTCCACTTGGTAGGATTTTCAAAAACTGAGGCGAGCACTGGGCTGCAGCGAAGCCCCCGAGTGGAAGGCTGGCTTACAACTCGGTAGGATTTTTTTACTTAGGCGAGTACTTGGACTGCAGCTAAGCCTCCGAGTGGGAGGTTTGCTCTCCACTCGGTAGGATTTTCAAAAACTTAGGCGAGCACTGAGCTGTAGCTAAGCCTCCGAGTGGGAGGCTGGCTCACCACTCGGTAGGATTTTCAAAAACTTAGGCGAACACTGGGCTGCAGCTAAGCCCCCGAGTGGAAGGCTGGCTTGCCATTCGATAGGATTTTGTTTACTTAGGCGAAACGGATTCGCAGCTAAGCCTCCGAGTGGAAGGCTGGCTTACCACTCGGTAGGATTTTTACAAGCTTAGGTGAAACGGGTTCGCAGCTAGGCCACCCACTGGGGGACAGATTTATGACAGCAAAAGCAATAACAATCACTAAGAAAATTATGAAACTCTTTGTCTTTGATGAATACACTACAGGAGTACTTTTTATTACAATTCATCCGAATGAAAAACTTAAGTATAAAAGGGGCGGAGTAAGGCCGCGTTCCATGCTCTGGGCTCGTCAATCTGGTGCTCGACATTGTAAAGGCGGTATGCCCCATTATGGAGAACTTTGGTGACGATGAAGGGACCTTCCCAAGTAGGAGCAAGCTTGTGTGGTTTCTGCTGATCCACTCGGAGAACTAAATCTCCTTCCTGGAAAGCTCGACTCTTCACATTTCTGGCATGGAAGCGACGCAAATCTTGCTGGTAAATGGTCGATCGGATCAAGGCCATCTCTCTTTCTTCTTCTAGAAGATCGACTGCGTCCTGTCGGGCCTACTCTGCTTCGGCTTCGGTGTAAAGTTCGACTCGGGGCGCGTTGTGAAGTAGGTCACTCGGCAAGACTGCTTCAGCTCCGTAGACCAAGAAGAACGAGTCCTCCCAGTCGACCGATTCCGCGTGGTACTCAACCCCCAAAGTACCGACGGAAGTTCGTTGACCCACGCACCAGCTGCGTGTTTGAGGTCGCGCATCAGTCAGGGTTTCAGTCCTTTGAGAATTAAGCCATATGCTCGCTCTGCTTGTCCATTCGACTGGGGGTGAGCGACTGAAGCGTAGTCGACTCGAGTACCCTGAGATGCGCAGAAGGCTCTGGACTCTTCAGAGTCAAAGTTTGACCCATTATCCGTGATGATACTATGGGGAACTCCGTATCTGAACACCAACTCCCTGATGAAGCTGCCGGCGGTGCTGGCGTCCAAATTCTTGATGGGTTTAGCCTCGATCCACTTAGTGAACTTGTCAACTGCTACCAACACATGGGTATAGCCATTTCTGCCTGTCCTCAGAGGTCCAACCATATCCAGTCCCCACACAGCAAAAGGCCAGACGAGTGGAATGGTCTTCAAGGCCGAGGCGGGTTTGTGTGACATATTGGAGTAAAATTGACGTCCTTCACATTTGTGGACTATCTCTTTCGCCATCTCATTTGCTCTGGGCCAATAAAAACCAGCTCGATATGCGTTAGCCACGATGGTCCGAGAAGACGCATGATGGCCACAGGTCCCCGAGTGGATGTCGTTGAGAATCATTCGACCTTCCTCTGGTGTTATGCATTTCTGGCTGACTCCAGTCGCACTTTCTCTGTATAACTGTCCCCTCATGACGGTGAGGGCTTTGGATCGGCGGACGATCTCCCGAGCCTCTTCTTCATTCTCGGGGAGCTCTTTTCTCAAAATATAGGCGATATAAGGCACTGTCCAATCGGGAGTGATGACCAAAACTTCCATGATCAAGTCGACCACAGCTGGGACCTCTACTTCAGTCGGATCTGTGGCGCTTTTGGGCTGCGGGACTTCCTCAGTGAAAGGATCTTCTTGAACCGATGGTGTGTGAACATGCTCCAAAAACACACCACTCGGAATGGTTTCCCTCTTGGAACCTATCTTCGCCAAGTCATCGGCTGCTTGATTTTTCAGTCGGGGAACATGATGGAGCTCTAATCCCTCGAATTTCTTCTCCAGCTTTCTGACTGCATTGCAATATCCATTCATGGTCGGGATTCTGACGTCCCACTCCTTCATCACTTGGTTGACCACTAAGTCCGAGTCGCCGTAGACCATGAGGCGACGGACGCCGAGTGAAATGGCCATACGCAAACCGTACAAGAGTGCTTCGTATTCTGCTTCATTGTTGGAGGAATCAAAGTGAATCTGGAGTACATATATGAGCTTATCTCCTCGGGGGGAAACCAAGACCACTCCGGCACCGGAACCATTCAGCATTTTGGAGCCATCGAAGAACATAGTCCAGTGCTCCGAGTGAACTTGGGTCGGCAACTGCTGGTCAGTCCAGTCGGCGTGGAAATCTGCTATTGCTTGGGACTTGATAGCTTTCTTTGCCTCAAATCTGATATCAAGGGGAAGAAGTTCAATCGCCCATTTTGCCACTCGACTGGTTGTGTCGCTGTTGTGCAGAATTTCTGATAAGGGGGCATCGGTGACGACTGTGATAATGTGGTCAGAGAAGTAGTGGGCAACTTTCTTCGTGGTCATGTAAATTCCATACACAAGCTTCTGATAATGAGGGTATCGTTGCTTGGACGGGATCAGGACTTCAGAAATGTAATACACTAGGCACTGAACTTTGAAGGCTTTTCCTTCCTCTTCCCGCTCGACTGTAAGTACAGTACTGACGACTTGTCCTGTGGCTGCAATGTAAAGCAACAAAGGCTCTTTGCTGATTGGGGCAGCAAGCACCGGCTGGGTGGAAAGCAGGGTTTTTAACTCTGCAAACGCTGCATCAGCTTCTTGAGTCCACTCGAACTTGTCTGACTTCTTCATCAGTCGGTAAAGAGGCAATGCCTTTTCACCGAGGCGAGAGATGAATCAACGTAATGCGGCCAAGCATCCAGTAAGTTTCTGGACATCATGCACACGCACGGGGCATTTCATTCGGAGTATAGTGCCAACTTTTTCTGGGTTAGCATCGATTCCCTGTTCGGAAACGGGAAAACCGAGCAACTTTCCGCCAGGAACTCCAAATGTGCATTTTGATGGATTAAGCTTGATATCGTACCTCCTGAGGTTTGCAAATGTTTCAGCTAGGTCAGTCAGCAGGTCGGAACCTTTCCATGACTTGACCACAATGTCATCCATGTATGCTTCCACATTCCGACTGATTTGAGTGAGCAAACACTTCTGAATCATCCTCATGAACATGGCTCCGACATTCTTGAGGCCGAATGGCATGGTGACATAACAGAAGCACCCGAATGGGTGATGAAAGTCGTTTTGATCTCATCGGGTCCAAACAGACGGATCTGATGGTACCCGAAATAAGCGTCCAAGAAAGAAAGTCGCTCACATCCCACAGTTGGGTCGACTATTTGGTCGATGCGGGGAAGAGGAAAATGATCTTTCGGGCAGGCCCGATTGATATGCTTCAAATCGATGCACATGCGAAGAGAATTGTCCTTTTTGGGGACCATGACGACATTGACAAGCCACTCGGAGTGGTAAATCTCTCGGATAAACTCTGCTGCTAGGAGCCGAGCCACTTCTTCGCCAATGGCCTTTCTTTTCTGGACGGCGGACCGTCACAGATGTTCCTTCACAGGTTTTGCCTTCGAGTCGACTCGTAGATGATGCTCAGCCAGTCCCCTGGGTACACCCGGCATGTCATAAGGTTTCCATGCGAAGATGTCCCAGTTCTCGGAGGAACTGGATGAGCGCTTCTTCCTATTTGGGGTCGAGTGTTGTGGAGATATGAGTCGGAGCCGCGTTTGGGTCAGTCAGGTGAATGTGAACGGGCTTTGTTTCACCGGACTACTGAAACACTGATTCCGTGGGAGGCTTCTTGGCTCGCAACAAATCACTCGGGTTTGCATTCCTTTGGTGTTCCTACCACTCTTCTGCCACCATCTGAGCATCGGCAATCTTTGAGCCCTTCTGGAAGCACTCTTCTGCCTTCTTGCGGTTACTAGTGACAGTGATCACGCCTTTAGGGCCTGGCATTTTTAGCTTGAGGTACACGTAACAAGGTCGAGCCATAAATCGTGCATACGCTGGTCTGCCCAAAATTGCCGAAAACTACATCAAGAGCAATCTGGCCGAGTGATGCGGCCTTCTTGCCAGGGATGACTCCATAAAAACTCATGTTACTTGTGCTCAACCTGGACATCGGAATGCCCATCCCTTTCAGCGTCTCAGCATACAGTATATTCAAACTGCTGCCGCCATCCATCAACACTTTGGTCAGTCGAGTGCCCTCTACGACCGGATCAACTACCAACGCTTGCCTCCCAGGGGTGGCTATGTGCGTGGGGTTATCAGATTGGTCGAACATAATGGTAGTCTGAGACCACTTCAGGTAATTGGGTGTTGACGGAGCAGCCATGTTCACCTCTCGGTTTATAACTTTCAGTCAGTTTTTGATTTCAACATTGGCAAAAATCATCAATGTAGAATTGACATGCGGATATTCTCCGTCACTATTCTCCTTGTCCTCAACTTTGTCCGACTCTTTTTCTTTGTCTTTGGACTGCTTCCCTTGGAACTGCTGTATCAGGAGTCGACATTGCCGAGTGGTATGCTTCGGATAGATGAAATTACCCTCTTCGTCTTTCTTGGTGTGAATGTGACATGGCAAATCCAACACGTCATTTCCTTCCTTATCTTTTACCTTCTTGGGGTTCCAAGGCCCCTTGGGTTTCCCTTTGAATTTTCCTTGGTTCAGGGCCAAGGCTTCTCCAGGTGCGGTTGGCTAAGCTTTACGCTTTTGCTTCCGACTGGAATTTCCACCTCCGGTGTCCTGGGCGACTGATTTGTGTTTGCCGCTCCGGAGCCGATCCTCTTCCTCACCATTGGCATATTTGGTGGCTATTTCCATCATTCGACTCAGAGACATGTCTCTGGTTTGACCGAATTTCAGGCTTAGCTCTCTGTTCTTTACGCCCTCTTTGAAGGCGCAGACTGCCTGGTGATCGGACACATTTGCCACTGTATGATGCAGTGTGATCCATCTCTGGATGTAATCCCTCAGAGTCTCATTCGACTTCTATACACAAGATTGCAGCTCTGTCAATCCTGCTGGCCGCTTGCACGTTCCTTCGAATGTCCTAACAAACACTCGGGAGAGGTCCTCCCACGTGTAGATGCTGCTGGGCATCAACTGATTCAACCATGCCCTGGCTGACCTTCCAACATGAGGGGCAGATGCTTCATGGCCACCTCGTCATTTCCACCGCCGATCTGAATAGCCATTCGGTAGTCCTCAATCCAAGTGTCGGGCTTGGACTCACCATTGAACTTGCTGACTCCAGTCGCCAACCTAAAGTTGGGAGGAATCACCGCGGCTCTGATGGCTCTACTGAAGCACTCTGGTCCGGAGACGTGTACTCGGCTACTGGTGGGTATGTCTCTGTCATTACCCTCTCTGTGGGCTCTATTCTGGTCGACCAGACCCTGAACGATGATGGATCTCGCGTCAAAGCCTGGTTCTCTAGGGTCGACTGGAATTCTTCGTCCGCCACTATACTGGTGTCTGTCATCTTGCTGCCAAGGCATATATGATCCACCCCTCCGGGGAGGAGTGGGCACTCCACGTCGAACGTTGCGATCGACTCGGTGATCATCCTGCTCATAGTTCCTGTACTGATCATGTCGGTCACCACGCCCTTCACGCCTCGGGGGTGATCTGGGGCTATGAGCCGACTGGACTGTATTCGCCACCACGGACCTGCTATGGATCCTGTTCCGTGACTGCGACACAACTCAATTCTGATCTCCAGCTGCCCGGAGCAAATCCCTGATCTGCATCAAGCCTCTGCCAGCCACTGACTGGGAAGGCTGAATCGACTCTGCTATACGTCTTGCAGCTGCTAAATTCTGGATTGGAGTGCGGTATACCTGAGTTGGAGGTTTAAAGAGTTGGCGTCAACTGGAGTCTGGAATCCATGGTCGCGCGCGCTCGTCGAGTGCCCGCTGAAGGTTCTCCAGTCGAGTGCGCTCAGCCAGGTTGGCCAAGCGCGCGTCCTCTAAGGCGCGAGCCTCAGGGGTTTCTCCAACGATCGGAGTATGAAGCGCATTCATGTTCCGGCGGCGAAGTTCTTCCCTCTGCTGTGAGTCGAGGGGCTCGGGGCTGTATTCCTCATGGTCGTGCGATGGGTCGCCTCCGCCGTTGCCTCCCTCGGTGCCAGGAAAACCGGGGGGAACATGCAGTCCATTGAGCATCAGGACCTCCGCCGCCGGATCACTGTTGTCGCATTCGGATGCAGTCTTTGCGGAGCCAGTCGACAGGTCGAACAGGCCGTAGAGAGATTCACCGGGCTCGATTGCCGCGACTTGGGCAGTGGTCGACTGGCGAGCCGTTGCATGCCTCACCCACAGCTGAAGCCTCGACCGACCGGAGCGCTTACGCCGGCGGGAAGCTGGGAGGGAGGATGACACGAAAACCGGCCGATACTGAGTCGACGGTTGCCGCAGAAGGACGCCGCAGACGCATGCTCGAAAATGCGTAGCTCCATGGATCGGGAGCGCATCCACGTCGAGCGGGGCCTCCTACAGCCAGGCAGAGTTGTCGGCTATGAATGTGAGCGCGCCGAGACGGATCTCGCGGTCCTCAACCAAAACTCCACCTGAAACCATGATGATGGGAATCGAAAAGATTGCAACTTCTCCAACAAGTCGCTAAGACACCTGCCCCACGGTGGGTGCCAACTATCGTGGTTCTAAGTCTGACAGTAGAATGGGGGGTACGTATGGAGAGGCAAGATCCTAGCTATGGAGTAGTTGTACACACGAGTGTTTTATGGGTTCAGGCCCTTCTCGGAGGAAGTAATAGCCCTACGTCTCGGATCTCGGAGGCGGTCGACTCGTTTATGTGTATATGAGTTACAGGGGTGCGAACCCTTCTACCAGTTGAGGGGGTGGCTTATATAGAAGACGCCAGGACCCCAGCCAACCCACATAGCAGAGGGTTAAAGTACATTAAGGCCGGGCGTTACTGGTAACGCCCTACATAAAGTGTCATCATGACCATTTAGACTACTTAATTACAGACCATTTGGATACAGAGTAGATCCTGAACTCCTGGTGGTCGAGTGAGTCTTCATGGTCGAGTATCTTCTAGCCGGTCGAGTGTCTTCTAGCCGGTCGAGTGGAGTCCCTCTTGGTCGACTGAAAGACGGCTTCTTCTAAGGGATGTCCTTGGGGAGGGTACTTTGGACAGGTCGGTAACCCTACCCTAGGTACATGACTTCATCAGCTGCTGCTTTAGAAATTGCTACTATCCTTGTAGGATCACCATTCAGATAAGGAAGATGCTTCTTTTCATTTGATGTATGTTTCATCACTTTTTAGTCACCCTCCTTTCCACCTTTTTGTGCAAACAGAGATATACATTTCACGCTTGATCTTAGTTGAACTGCACAAAATGATACCCAAGTTATAGTTGAACATTCCATGAGCTTCATGACTAACCTTTATGTTGCTCAATTTTATTGCAACTAATGAAGAAAAAGCTGCTAGCTCATGGGACCAAGTACTTGCTAACTGCATGATGCAAACATTGCATCAATTTAGGTGAACTTCATAAAAAGGTTCAATCATCCATGTTGGTGACTAGTGTCATCCCTTCTACGATGGCGTTGACAGCATATATGGTTCCCATCACGAGGTATGTTCTTTTTTGGTCCGACCGTTTGCCAAAGATCCTGCATGTTGACTCTGCTCTTGTGCTACTATTTTGGCACTACCATGATAAAGTAGTAATGTTATTATTTTGCACCTTAATCTAGTGGAACTATTAATTTGAGGCAATATTTTGGCACCGCTAGTGCCACTGATTTTTTATATAACGAAAGAGGGGGATTCCTCCGATTGCATTAAAGAAACCCAACCATAGAGAACAATTATCCGATAACATCTCAGTGTAAATGGGCAGTTATGCAACTACTACTAGAACGAAAAGAGTATTAGCAGGAACAAGTTCGCCACATAAGCTAGGCAGGTAGGGAGACACATCACCAGCTCGACCTAGTTTTGATTAGTTGCAATAAAACGGAGATATACATTTCACGCTTGATATTAGTTGAACTGCACAAAATGATGTCCAAATTATAGTTGAACATTCCATGAGCTTCACGACCAACCTTGATGTTGCTCAATTTTATTGCAACTAATGAAGAAGCAGCTGCTAGCTCATGGGACCAAGTACTTGCTAACTGCATGATGCAAACATTGCTTCATTTTAGGTGAACTGCACAAAAAGGTCCCATGAATTGAATCATCCATGTTGGTGACTGGTTTCATCCCTTCTACGATGGTGTTGACTGTAGATAAGGTTCCCATCATGAGTTCCTTTTTTATCTAACCGTTTGCCAAAGATCCTGCATGCTGACTCTCCTCTTGTGCTACTATTTTGGCACTGCCATGATAAAGCATTAATGTTATTATTTTGCACCTTAATCTAGTGGCACTATTAATTTGAGGCAATGTTTTGGCACCGCTAGTGCTGCAGATTTTATATATTAAAAGAGGGGTTTTCCTCCGATTTCATGAAAGAAACACAACCATAGAGAACCATTATCCGACAACATCTTAGTGTAAAAGGGCAGTTATGCAATACAAGAACGGATTGAGTACTAGCAGGACACAAGTTCGCCACATAAGCTAGGCAGGTAGGGGGACACAGCACCAGCTCGACAAGGTTTGGATTACAATCCAAAAGCTACCACAGAAACATTAGGGGGGGAAGATAGGGACTGAAAGAGCCAACTTCAGCATCCCAGTCTAAGCACCCCCGGCCTTGCGATGCACGGTACACCTCGCTTGCCACCTGCTCGACCCTAGTGCCACTGAAAAAATGAAGTAATAATACAGTTAAAATAGAGATGGTGTCCTCTCTATCATTTCATTTCCAATGTAGATAAAGAAAGTGCTTCTCTTTGTTAGTATATGTTTCATCAACTAGTCCCATTGTTAATGTTTAAGTGTTTCTGCAAACTGGGGTGCTAAATTTTAGTTGATCTGCACAAAAATAGAGATTGGAATGTCTCAAGGCCCCTCCTTGTACCACCGCTGCACACTAATGTTCATCACTAGCAGAAGGTGTATCGCGGAGAATTGGGTCGATTTCCAGAATGAGGCCTACCGTATGAGGCATCGCAGGGCCCATCTCAACCTCACAGCATGGCATATTGTGATACTATCGCAATATTTTCCCATTAAGAAAATGAAGTTTCTTCTATTTATTAGTGTATGTTTCATCAACTGGTGCCACTATAATTTAATCACACTTTTCCATATCTGTGCAAACAGGTTATTCAGATGCATTTTTGTGGCACTACACAAATGTACGGATGGAACCGACATATATGCAGAGTGCGAGGTGCCAAGTAAAAATTACCAACACCAACCATGCTCCATCTAAGCATTGTCATCCAGCACCGGTGGGATGGGTTGGGCTCTCTGTGGACGGATCTTTCTCGGCCGCAAATCCTCTAATAAAATACTAGGCGAGTACTACGGTTCCTCCATAATCACACAGAACGCCCAGCTTCAAAGAGCTGCTCTCTCCCCAGTCCACAGCAAGGTGTGGAATCTGGATCTACTGTGTGTTTTGACTCTATTGGATCAAGTCATATACTAAGACTTATACTACTACTACTTAGGAGATCAAATGCTATATTTCAGAGATTGGACTCTCTTACTGTGTTTTTTTAGGGCTGTATATTGGCACTTTTCTAGGGAGTACTCTTTTCTCAAAGAAGCACAATCGATTTTTCTTTATTTGTACACAGTATCACAACTTTGTTTTTAGTCAAGAGCTATTTTAGGGTGATTGGCGTAGTAGTCGGAGACTCGGAGTACTAACCAGTACTTACCCATATGATTTTCATTAGCCGTCACACTAATTGTAAGCATGAGTAGGTGGAACATTAGATTAGTGCGAAGCTTACCTTGAACCCTACCGCCACCATTGAAACGAGGCGAGCGGCAAGGGAACCGTGGAGAACGGCGGGGAAGCGACGTCACGTCATCCAACCTCCCCTTGCGGTGGGAGAACAAATAATCTTGTGGCTCCGCCGACACTGCACCCTCATGAATGGCACACCATACTCGATCAATTTGTTATCCTCTGGATGCTCGACCTTCGACCTATACGCCCACCACCTCCGCCTGATTTTCGCCTCGGGGAATCTATCTGCTCCATCGCCCAGGGGAGATACTCGATGAACTCGACGGACTGCGGCGTGACTGTCGACGGGGAGTACATCATTGTCATCTCGCTCTTTTGTATACATTGCCACATGGCCCTCACCGTCCTCGAAATCTCCCACTCGTTGTCAAACCAAGTAAGGATCTCCTTCAACCTAGCTTACTTTGCCTGGTCGCCACCAAGGATCTGCCTGATTCACTGTTGCATCCTCTCCATAGATGTCCTTCAGAGAGGTCTGATGCTAGCTTTGGAAGATGGGAGGAGGATGGTGGTCTTGCAATGGAGAAGAGGGAGAGGTGAGATGGTGGTTTTTCAATGGAGAATATGGATAGGAGAGGCGGTGGTTTTGCAATGGAGGAGAGGGAGAAGCGAGATGATAGTTTTGGAATGGAGATGATGGAGAGGAGAGGGGGTGGTTTTGCAATGGAGAAGAGGGAGAGGATCGTGCGACAGTGATTTAGGATTGGACGAGACGGCCGGCATGCTCAGACTGAATCAAAATCAAAATCAATTTACCCTTCAATTAAGAAAGCGACCTCACTTTGACTAGTCTCCCTTGTATTCTGGGTCATATTTGACCATGATTTTCACAAATAAAATATATGTTATATGTTGCAAAAATAATATAATTTGAAAGTACATTCAGATATGAGCCAAACGATACAATTTTTGATGACATGTATTCACATTTTGCTTGTCAAATATAGTACATGGTCAAACTTTGACCCAAAATACGCAAAACGAAAAAAATACTTCCAAGACCAGCGCCGCTCCTCTCCTCTTAAACCACCGCCGCTCCTCTCCTATTCCAATCCAAAACATGTGCCTCTCCTCTCCTCTTCCATTTCTAAACCACAATCGCTCCTCTCCTGTTCCAATCCAAAACCAGCGTCGCTCCTCTCCTCTTCCATTTCAAAACCACCGCCGCTCCTCCCCCGTTCCAATCCAAAACAAGCGCCGCTCCTCTCCTCTTCCATTTCAAAACCAGTGTCGTTCCTCTCCTATCATAATCCAAACCAGCGCCGCTCCTCTCCTCTTCCATTCAAAGACCACTACCGGCGAGTGAAGGTGCTATGGGGAAGTAAATCGATGGTGCACAACCGATATGTGTGGCTCGCAGGGGTGACCCTGTAAAGCTAGCTAGGATGTTGGAGATACAGTCTTGGTTTGACAACCTGGAGCAATTAGCGGCGACAGCGACAACGATGGCCAAGTATGTGGAAAACAACAAATAGGCGGCGATATACATAGAGCTGCTCCTCTGGGCCATGAAGCAAACAGATTCACCGGATATGATTGTGAGGCCGTGGTGGTGGGAGTATCGATCCAAGATGGAGCATCCACCCGAAATTGAAGGATCGAGCATCTACATGGTGCCGTTTGTGAGGGTGTCGTGGCAGAGTGAGCCGGTGAAGTCTTCGTCGACTGAACCCAATTGCAAGAGGAGAAAAATAGTTGGCGCGACAAGGCTTCCCCACCATCCTCTCCTCGCCGTTCACCTCGTCCCATGAGGCGGATTGATAATCCCCAAGTGCAAGGAATCATCAATATTATCTCAAGTCCTATCTTCCACTGATACGACTCTACATACACCGAACGTTTGGCACATTATTTTTATGATACAATCAATATATACATGGGGATAATTATTTCCAGATAAACTTCCATGAAAAATTCTACATTGTTTCAGCATGAACACAAGTGTTCAAGGTCGACCCTCACTTCTCCAATGCATAAATTTCCAATCACTTCTCTTTTTGAAAAAAACTTTTTAGGCAAGTGACTTTTTTGTATTTTCATTCTTTTTAATTTTTTTGTATGTTTCACCCACAACTAAGCAAAAAAAAGGGAAAACAAAAACTAGTTAGTGAAGAAAGCAAACAAGCACACACGACAATATCAACCCCACGCTATTGCTCCCTGGCAACGGCGCCAGAAAAGAGGTTGATAATCCCAAAGTGCAGGGAATCATCGTAGCAATTTCCAACGGTGGAAGTGATAAGTATGGAGTGTCGAACCCACAAGGAGCTAAAGGTAAGATCAATACTCTCTCAAGTCCTCTCTGCCACTGATACGACTCTACATACACCGAACGTTTGCTTCCAATTAGAAACGAGAAATAAAACTATGTTGTGGGTATGAAGAGGATAACTTTGCATGGCATTGGAGAACTAAAGTATAAAAGTAGATGTTGTTATCATAAAGTTAGAATATATTACTAAATATTATAAAGCGAGTGTGGAATAATGATGGGTCTGTAGCGCCCAAGATGCGATTCTATCCCAATCACGTGATGAACTCATGATTGGGGCACAACCGCATTTCGAGCGCATAGCAAGGTGGATATCGTTACAACAAACCATGTATTGAATAGATGAGAATACAAGATAAAGGCTTACACTCGCCACAAGCTACAACATGAATACAACAGTTCATCAATACATAGCAATCACCATACAGAAGAGCAGGATCCGACTACGGATGAAATCAAACAAAAAAGAAGAATGACATCCACCCTGCTAGTCCAGGATCCCCGACCCGGAACCTATTTCCCTTGATTGAAGAAGAAGAACTCCAAAAGCAATCAAGCATCGCACTCGCGTCAGAGCGCATTACCTCTACCTGCAACTGTTGTTGTAGTAATCTGTGAGCCACGAGGACTCATCAATCCCATTACCATGGGTATCAAGACTAGCAAAGCTTAATGGGTATGGAATGTATAAGTGGTTAGGTTGCAGCAAGCGATTAAGCATGTATGGTGGCTAACTTACGAATACAAGAATGAGATGAGAAGATACACAAACGGTCACAAACTAGTAATGATCAATAAGTGATCCTGAACTAGTTACATTCAAACATAACCCCACCATGTTCTCTTCTCGACCCACCCGAAAAGAGACCGTCGCGGTTACACACGCGGTTGGGTATTTTAGTTCGAATCTAGTGTCAAGTTCTCTACAACCGGATATTAAAAACTCCCATCTGCCACATAACCGCGGGCACGGCTTTCGAAAGATCAAACCCTGGAGGGGTGTCCCAACTTCGCCCATTACAAGCTCATGATCCGCAGAGACAATCCTTCATCGCGGGACATCCGATCAGACTCGGGATCCTGGTGCATAAGACATTTCGACAATGGTAAAACAAAACCAGCAAGACCTCCCGGTGTGCTGATAAATCCTGATAGGAGCCGCACGTATCTCATTCTCAGGGCACAATGGATGGGCAAGACGTCGGGTTGGCTAAGACCCTGGTTGCTCAGGGGGCGCCGGATATCGCCCAGGTTGGACCAACACTCAGAGGAGCATTGGCCCGGGGGTTGATTGAAAATACTAGGGGTCCGTAGAAAATCCCCTATTTAAGTTTTAGTTGTTATTAGGCAAATGGAAAACCAATGTTGGGCCTTGCTGGAAGAGTTTTATTCAAAGCGAACTGTCAAGAGGGCCCCATAAACCCTCAGCGTGTTAGGGATGCAAAATCAAGGAACATAACACCGGTATGACGGAAACTAGGGCGACAAGAGTGGAACAAAACACTAGGCATAAGGCCGAGCCTTGCACCCTTTACCAAGTATATAGACACATTAACTAAATATAAGAGATACTGTGATATCCCCTGATATCCATGTCCCAACATGGAACAACCTGCAACTGCACCTGCGACTAGCAACGCTATAAGAGGGGCTGAGCAAAGCGGTAACATAGCCAATCAACGGTTTGCTGGGATGGTGAAAAAGGTTAAAGGTTGTTTCATGGCATATTGGGAGGCTTTATAAACAAGTGATGGGAAGCGCGACATAGTGATAGCGTGGAGACAACTAGCATAGCAAAGATAGTAGTGAGATCCAGGGTAATGGTCGTCTTGCCTGAAATCCCGCTAGGAAGAAGAACGAGTCCATGAAGAAGACGAATGGCCGTAGTCGAATGAATCCTCACGATCGCAACATAACTAGAACTATCGAGAAGAAGCACAACCAGAAAGAAGCAGACAACATGGTAAACATACAAGCATAAACATGGCATGATGCATAATCAAGTATGATGCATGTCCGGTTTAATGAGGCATGGAATTGCAAAGTGCAACAAAGGATACTACAAATTAAGTGGAGCTGAATATGCAACGAGTTGCATATTGACGAAACACCACATTCAAGTTATTTAGTTCACTCTCATTTAGGCTACTCATCAATATTAAATGTTTCCAAACATGGAAAGAGGTGAAGCATAAATAAACTACCTATCTAGGCGAATTTAAGTGAGTCCAGAAACAAGAAACAATAATTTCGGTAAATCCCCACATGTCATTTAGCAATTTAATGCAAACACATTTTTTAAACATTTTAAATGTTGTTATCATGATGTGGATGACATATGCAAGTGTTACAAAAATTTTATGAAAATGTTGACATGAGCATGTTCTGAAGCATTTGTCACCGTGGCGGAACGAAAGGGGTGCCACGACAACGACAACGGAAATGGTGCCACAGCTACATTCCGATGATCTGACAACTTATCGAGATGTCGGTGCAAGAGAAAGTGTGGATGCGTAGAACATGCAAAAGATGGTGAGGTGATACTGGATTACCGGGTTCCATAGGTTGATGGCATGGCAAACGAGGAGGAACGTGCAAGTATCAATTCAGACACGGTGCAAACACGAGCCTCTCATACAACACAAGCATTCGGTCCATGGGTGATCGTCTTGTTGGTTATACCTTCGCAGCGTGTATTTGGGGCGGAACATGTCGGTGCGACATAGAGGAAGTAGATGTTCTCGGGACGGTCGTCATGGAAGTAGTGGTACATGGCCATGGTAGTGGAAGTTTGTAGTCGTATGCACTCCGTAGATGATCGGGGTCACGGCGAGGAACTTGATGTCCACGGGGTCGACGGTAGAGGAGGTAGTGGTACTATTCGTCGGTCGTCGTGGTACTTGGGGTCTTCGGACATGTCAGCCTTGATTCTTGCAATGGTAGTGGTACACGTTGTAGTCGAACTTGGCGATCTAGAGGGGTACTTGGTGGTATTCCTTGTAGTCGAACTTGAGGGGTCTTGGACTTGGGATCTTGGCATCCTGGTTCGATGGTCAAGCAGGTACTTGGCAGCGAAACAGAGACGATGTCCAAATGGCTGAAAGAAACCTACCACATCTGAAGGCAACAGCTTGCAGACATGGTGTTCGGCGCGGGGCAGCTGGTCGCGACAAGAGATGGCGGCAGGGGTGTTGTGCTCGCAGCAGTGGTGGAGGCATGGGGCAAGGCAACAGTAGCATGCGCACGGGGCCATGGTGATGGTGTAGGGGAGCGGGAGCGGTGGTGACGGAGCTAGCAAAGCTGCAGGAGTACATAGGCGAGGCAGAGGCGCAACAACGTCCATGGCAAGCGACACAAGGTGTCGGTGGGTAGAGGGGGCGACGCAGCAGCGGGAGAAGATCTACGGGGCGCAGTTGCCGGAGAAGGTCGACGCTACAGGGCTCGGCGAGGGAAGGCAGAGGAAGTCGACAGCGGTGAGGTGGAGGCGCAAAGGAGGAAGGCGCGGTGCGGCAGGGGCGAGGGCACGACGCTTCCGATGCCGGGGGCGTCAGGAGCAGAGGAGCGGCCGGAGGAGGAGCTTGAGGGCCCATGGCGAGGCAAGGAGGCACATGCGTCATGGCGGCTCCATGGCCGGCGGTGGCAACAATGAGCTCGACCGGGCCTAGGCACCGACGAGGAGTCGCGGGAGGCGGCGGGGTCCAGCGGGTCACTCCGGCGACCGGCCCGCGGGGTCGGGTCCGAGCAGCGGCGAAGGGCGAAGTGGTCGGCGTCGCCCTTGGCATGATGGATGCGAAGTAGAGGAGGGGATCGGGTGCTGCGCGTGCGTGCGTTATGGGTGTGCGACACTGGATGGAGGAGGCAGGGATCGAGAGAAGGAGAGATGAAGGGGATCGAACCAGGGGTGCTAGGTTTTGGTAGGAGACTGGGCTTTAGGAGGTTAGATGGGCTGGGCTGGTCATTGGGCCAAAATGGGCTTCTCTCTTTTCCATTTACAAAAAAAGAAAGAAAGAAACAAGAGAAAAGAAGAGGTTAGAGAAGGAGTATGGACTAGTGAGATATTTTCCTGAGATCGGGAAAATATGAATGATTTAATGGAAATGGTTGGAAGGGTGTTGGGCAACCAAGACCCAAACTCATTTGAATTTAATTCAAATGAGTGGTGAAAGAAGTGGGTGTTTGGTAGGTCCAGAAATGTTGAGAATTTCGGTGGAGCTCGAGAAAATGATGAAAGAATTTAATGGACAAAGTTTGAGGTCAAGAAGTGAGATAATAAAGGCATGGGAATTATTTTGCAAGTGTGTCAAAGGTAATTCCACATCAATGGAATATTTTAATATAGCTCCCTAATATTGGGAGGATATGTTTTAAAGAGGAATCACCATGTGAATTCCCTCGATTTAAATGGATTGAGGATCCACACAATTTATTCAGTTGAGTTGCATAAAAATTAAATGACATGATGGCATGATGACATGATGCAATGCAACAAGCAAATAAAACACACGGCAACAATGAAATAGCTGGGAGGCTTCTGGAGCATCAGTCTCGGGGTGTTACAGGGTCAGTGTGCGGAATTATCCTAGGCAATTGTTAACAAGACCGGTAATCATTATTGCAATTTCATATGAGGGAGAGGCATAAGCTAACATACTTTCTCTTCTTGGATCATATGCACTTATGGTTGGACCTCTAGCAAGCATCTGCAACTACTAAAGGTCATTGAGGTAAAACCCAACCGTAGCATTAACATATCAAGTCCCCTTTATCCCATACGCAACAACCCCTTACTCTGGTTTATGCTTCTGTCACTCAAGCAACCCACTATAAGAGAATCATGAACGTATTGCAACACCATACAGAGGGAATCCCTCACCCTTGCGCGACATGAAGGGCACAATAGCATAGCACCAAAATAAAACAGACAACTCATACCAATCTAGATCATCAATCAACCCAGAGACAAAGGATATCTACTCAAAACATCATAGGATGGCAACACATCATTGGATCATAATATGTGGCATAAAGCACCATGTTCAAGTAGGGATTACAGAGTGGTGCGGGAGAGTGGACCACGTAAAAGAGATGAGGATGGTGATGATGATGGTGATGTTGATGAAGACGATCACCACGGTGATGATTCCCCTCCCGATGGCACTCCGATGCCACCGAGAGAGAGGAGGAGAGGTTATCCTCCTTGTGCTTCCTCCTCCATGGCCTCTATCAGCATTCTGGGAACGGGGGTACCTAGACTTGCCTGCCTGCGGCCTGCGGTGTGGCTCAAGGAGTGGCCTAGTATGGCCCATCTTCGCCAACAATGCTCAAGACCCTTGCGAGGGGCCAAGCCTCGCGGGGCGGACGACAGGAGGCTTCCTCAGGCACAGCCTTGTCAGGCTGGCTCGCGAGGGGCCAAGCCTCGCGGGGCGGATGACAGGAGGCTTCCTCAGGCACAGCCTCGTCAGGCTGGCTCGCGAGGAGGCGGAGAGATCAAGGCGGGGTACCTCACGAGGTGCCCGTGACGCAAGCCATGACGACCAAGGCGCAGGCGGGCGCCGGCCTGCGCAGAGTCCTTGTTTCCCCTTTGGTGCAAAGGGGGCACGCGCAGGCAAGGGTATCAAGCAAAGGCAACTATTTCGGTGCAACAACACCAAGACCGGCAGGACGGCAGAACGGAGGTCATCATGGAGCCCAAGCCAGCGTCATCGTCAGGGCCTTTGGCAGGCGAGGACCAACTTTAGTCAGGATAAGTGTACCGGATGTTCCCCTTCAAAATGGCCAATTGTTGGCGCCCTTCCCGCTCAATATTTGGGAAGAGGCCCAGGGCCTTCGCCTATAAATTGGACTAGCCACCCACAGGGTAGGGCAAGGGGAATCCAGATCTGATCGGATTGGCACCCAAGACACAGAGAGAGAGAGAGGCGACTGAACTCCCCTAGGAATTCATCGCCTCAACCAAGAACAGGCCCTCGCGAGGCTGTTCTTCCCTTGTACTGTTCCTCATCAGCCCTAGAGGCAATCCACACACCACAAACTGGAGTAGGTTATTACACCACAATGGTGGCCTCAACCAGTATAAATCTTGTGTCTCTAGTGTTGTTCTTCGTGTAGTTTAGATCCTTACGAGGCGGTGAAACATGGGTAGGCTGGGGGTGTGATCTCCACGTACACCCCAGTGTTCGAACCTCAAGGGTCTGCCGGAACCCGAAATCCGACATTTGGCGCGCCATGTAGGGGTGTGCCGGAATCTGCCTTCCGTCGCCTCGTGTTTTCACCGCCCATCCCATCCATGTCAGACGCATGTCGCGCCTGCGCCGAGCGCTGGGCCGCTCTCGCCACTCGCGTTGCCCAAATGGCCCCCGTCAGCGGGCGCCCCCGTCGTTCCCCGTCTCCTGCCGTCAATGCCGCCACCGGCTCGGCGGGGAACGAACAGCAGGCGTCGTCCCTGCATCCATCAGTACGGCGAGAAGGCCGCACCGCCACTCCGTCGCTGACTCCGGCCGGCTCCTCGTCCCACGCCCGTCGCGCTCCTGCGGACGCGCACGCCGCGCTGCTCCTGGCGCGGGAGCTCCTGCATTACCGTCCCGTCGACGACCTCTACGACGAGTGGCTCGCCCGGATCACCGAGCTCGTCAACGCCGCTGGGGGCTCCCTTGCACCGTCCCTCTCGTTGCACCGCGCCCCGCCCTGCGCAGGCGACGAAGCTCCGAGGGCGCCTCAGCTGCCTCCCCCTCAAGAAGGCGCCTTGGCTCCAAGGTGCATGGCCCCTGGGCGGAACACTCTCCGTCCGGCGCCAGCACAGCAAGAGAAGAGCTGCCAAGAGATCCCTCGTCCCCAGGAAGCCGCCCGTGTGCTCCCCGCACCGGCTCGGCACGAGCACGCACCTGCTCCGGTGCATCAAGACCCCGTGCTGCACCTCGCCGCAGCGCACAGAGACCCGCAAGATCAAGCTCTCCGTCACCAAAAGGCTCCCGCAGCCACTATAGGCTGCCATGCCTTCTCCGCTGAGCTGCGCAGCGTGGCCTGGTCGGGCAAGTTCAAGCCAGACCTGCCCCCGCGCTACAATGGCACGACTGACCCTGCTGAGTTCCTCCAGCTCAACGAGCTGGCCATCGAAGCCGCCAACGGAGACGAGAAGGTCATGGCGAACTGGTTCCCCGTGGCGCTCAAGGACGGCGCCCGCACCTGGCTCCTGAACCTGGCTGCTGGCACGATATCCTCCTGGGACGAGATGCGCACCCAATTCATCGCCAACTTCCAAGGGACCCACGACCAGCCCCCGGCCATGAGCGACTTGCACCGCATCAAGCAGCAGCCGGCGGAGACCTTGCAGAAGTTCATCCAGCGCTTCAACAACGCTCGCCTTAGGATCCCCAAGGTGTCCGAGGAGGCCATCATCTCAGCCTTCTCCGACGGCGTGCGTGACGTCAAGATGAAGGAGAAGCTCGCGATCCATGAGGACCTGTGCACCTCCCTGGAGTTATTCAATCTGGCGACCAAGTGCGCTAGGGATGAGGAAGGGCGCTTGTCCCTCCTCGAGCTGCCAGCTACTGACCCAGAAGAGAAGAAGCCCAAGACCAATGACGTGAAGTGCAAGGGAGCTGTCGTGCTTGCAGTAGAGCCAGACACCAAGCGAGGCAGGGATCAGCCCGAGTCATCCAAGGGCAACCGGTACTGCGTGTACCATGACCTCCACACCCACAACACTAACGAATGCCAAGAGCTCAGAGCCGTGCGAGACGTGCGTGCCGGCCGATGCCCCGAGCGCAGCGACAAGGGCTATGGCCGAGGAGGAGGAAGAGGTGGAGGACGATGGGAAGACCATGGCCCTCCCCAAGGGTGGCGTGACCGACCTCGCGAGGACCACTGGCAGGACCAGCCTCGTGAGGGAGGTTGGAGGGACCCACCTCGCGAGGGGGGTTGGATAGATCAGCCTCGCGAGGATCGCCCATAAGGCAATGCAGGCCTCCCTCCTTTGCCACCATAGCCAAGGAGGAATGAAGACCATCACCAGGACGAGGGGGCTGGAGGCTTCCAGGAGCCGCGCGCAATCGCTTGCATCTTGGGCGGCGCACAAGCCCCGGCCTCCCAGCGCATCTTCAAGCAGTTTGCCTGCGAAGTGAATGCAGTCCTCCCCAAGCTTGAGGCCACACGCCCTCTCAGGTGGTCATCGTGCGCTATCACATTTAGCTCAGCGGATCAGCTCAAGTGCGCGGCCACAGCAGGAGTCCTCCCGATGCTTTGTTCCCCAATCATCAGCAACGTGCAAGTCACCAGGACCCTCATCGACGGCGGAGCAGGGCTCAATGTCCTATCCGTCGAAACGTTCAACAATCTCCAAGTGCCACACAATCAGCTGCAGCCAACCAAGCCTTTCTCAAGAGTCACCGATGGTTCCACGGTTCTGATAGGGCAGGTCCGCCTTCCTGTTACCTTCGGGAAGTGCGACAACTACCACACCGAGCTCATTGACTTCGACGTTGCTCACATCCGCCTACCGTACAGTGCCATCCTCGGGTACCCAGCCCTGGCTAAGTTCATGGCCGTGACCCATCACGGGTACAATGTCCTCAAGATGCCAGGGAGCGGTGGGGTCATCACGGTGCCCTGTGAAGAGAGAGACGATGTGTGTTCCCTGGAACGTGCCTTCCAGGCCGCATCAATTGAAGACCCAGATCACAAGAACGGGAGACCTCCCGAGGCTGCTCCTAAGAAGAAGAAGACATCGCCTGGTCCGACCCCTCGGGAGGCAGGACTCTCAGGGTCCACGCCCGTTCACGGGGCACCTCCTTCTGTCGCATAGGAAGGCACGCTCGGCGCCCTCCTCGAGCAGGGCTCAGGGGCTCTCTTCTGGAGGGCCATCAACTTTACTAAGATTATAAGGGAGGTGCTCGGGCACCACTTGGAGGCGTGCTTCAACGCACGTTTCCCTCAGGCGGAAGTAAAGCAAGGAGGGCCGAATCCTCAGGAATTCATCGGTGAGATCATTCAGGAGTTGCAGGAGTCAAGAGTCATGAGTGGCAGCCACCGCTTGCCCGCCGTAGCTCCCCATCCAGGCGAGGATGGTGGGCTGTGCATCTGCATTGACATACCAGGACTCAACCAAGCCGCCTCTCAGGAGCGCCTCTGGCCCTCACGCGTGGGGCGCTACGAAGGCCCACCTCACAGCTATGTTCGCATGCCTTACGGCCTGCCGAACGCGGCTGCGGTGCGTCAGCGCCTCATGAGGAGCATCTTGGAGGCTCAGGCGGTCAGGCATTCCGCAGTCCTAGCAGAGATGGTGATGGTCTGCGGGGATCATGAAGATCGTCTCCCGCAGCGCACACCGTCCGCTACTTCAGCATCCCTCCATCTTCAGCATCATCATGTGACATCCTTCGAGTTTCATTTTCAGCTGGGAGCGCCCCCCAAGGGCTGCATCATTCCCAGGCCGTGTGGGTTCGTCCCTGCGACATGTATCCCCTTTAGTTCATGTTATCAGCTTGCTTTATCAGGGGCGCCCCTCGGGCTGCATTATCCCCAAGCTACCCGGGCCAGACCCGGTGGCATGTATCCCTCTCGCGTTTATTCAGGTCGTGCGTTTGACCCATCATGATTGTTGTTTGATGCTTGCCTATGGCACCCTTCTTTCTTCATGTCAGTTGCTTGCACGTTAAAGGGGGGGTACCTGAGCATCACGACTCATGGGCTCTTACTGGCTCTCCAGCCCTCACCCTCTGGCATTGTCCACGGCATCGCGACTTGGCATACCAGTGACGGCTGAGCCCCGCTCGAGGGCCGGGACCCGAGGACGTAGAGCACCGACATCGAACCAAGTCTACAGGGACACATCACCAGTAAAGACCCAGAGCCAGGCGCAACCCGCCTTGATGTAGGGCCCCGTGAGTCCCGCGCTGGCTCACGGGTGCCCAGATACACCTTGCCAGGCCCTACCGTGCCAGCCACGTGTCATGGCGGGGCTGTATACGCCCCGGGGGTTCCTCCCAGAGGGGAGCCCCCTCCCACGCACCAGTGGAAGCACCATGCTCCGCGCTGGTTGACGACACTACGGAGGAGCGGCTATGCCCGTACACATACGGAAGCGCTATGCTCCGCGCTAGTGATAAACAACTGAGGGTGGCCCCCGGCTGCATCAACCTCAGGGAGCCCAGAGCTCAATGTCCGGCCTCATCGTAACCCCTCCCCTCGGGAGTGCCACGCGAGGGGGCTGGGCACGGGGGCTGCGCCCGGGTCACGCCCAGGCGCACGCCACTCAGCCATGCCCCTCGGGCCTGGTTCATCGCACGCCTCTCCCCAAGCGGAGCCAAGGTACGAAGGTCGTTTGAACGTCAAGGGGGACTCCTGAGAATCGCGACTCAGGAGCCTAACTGGTCACGTAGCCCCTCACCCCTTAGTTCTGAAAGGCTAACGGCGGTTGAGGTATGCGCGGGGCCGGGCTCTGCCGACGTAGAACGGTAAATTCACCCATGCATCTCACCTCCCTACTTGCTGTTCGTGCGTCAAGGGGGACTCCTGAGCATCGCGACTCAGGAGCCTAACTTGTCACGTAGCCCCTCACTCCTTGGTCCCGTCCTGGTTTCCGGTCGGGGCTAATGGCGGCTGAGGTATGCGCGGGGCCGAGCTCTGCCGACGTAGAACACAAGCAAGTAGGAAGGAAAAACCCAAATCTCAAGAAATTCAAAAGCAAATATTACAGTCCATAGAGTACTTTGACAACGCCAAACATAAGTTTAAACGCCTCCACGAGGCAGAATGCATGTTGTAGGGATTAAAAGCAGGACGGGAGCCGCGAAGGGGTCGGCGCCATCATTGGTGACGGCGCTACGCTGGGCAGCTTCGCCCCGAGGAACCTCAAGACCGGCAGCGCCTCGCTTCGGCTTGGTGCTGAAGGCCCGGAACTTCGCCAGCAGAGCCTCCGCGCGACCCTTCCCTGCCTCAGCAGCGACGGCGGCAAGCTCGCCGCTCACAGGCTCCAGCAGACTGTCGAGGTCAACACTGGGGTTGCGGAGGTAGACGTGGGTGAAGACGCGCGTTAGCGCCGCAGAAGAAAGGACGCCCGCCTCAGCCTCAGCCGTGGGGCCAAGGCCGAGGGCGACATCTTCGAGGGTGCGGACCAGGAAGGGAAGCAGCTTGGCCGGGCCCTCCTCGGCGCCGGCTAGCGGGCTTTCTAGGCTGCTGTCATAGAGCGACTTCAGCAGGGTGCGAGCCTTCACCTCCAGCTTCGCGAAGGCCACGCGTCCTCGGCCAGGACCCGCACCTTGCCGTCCAGCTCGATCTTCTTCGCCTCCAACGCCTGCTCCAGCGCGCCCAAGCGGCCTTGGCATCCGTCAAGCTCGGCATCCCGGTCCTTGGAGGCAGCCTCGCGAGCCTTCAGGTCTTCCTCCTTCTCCTGGCAGACGCGGGCCTCCTTGACAAGTTGGTCGTGCAGGCACTGCAGTTCGCTCTCCAGCACCTTGTAGCGACCCTGGACATCCGCAACCTCACCCAAGGCAGCGTCGCGAGCGGCCTTCGCCTCAAGGATGGCCTGCTTCTCCTCGTCGTAGGCTGTCGCGGCCTGGGCCAGCGCCACTCAGACTGAAACATCAGAGCGGACCCATCCAGAGACCAACTCCAGGCGCCCGGCCACCAAGCGAGGGTCGGCGCCCAAAAGATCTTTCCGCAGCCGGTCCATCTCAGCAGTGGCACGATCCAGAACAGTAGGAGGAGCCGGAGAGACAATGGTTGCCGGAGTAGGAGGTGAAGACGGCAGCGTAATCACAGCGCCATGAGTCAGGACCTTCTGCGCCCCGACGACTATGGCGGTGGCGTCAGGCAAAGACACCGTGGGAGTCGCTTGGGCCATGGGGGCTGAGCTTGCTCTGGCTGGCCCCGCCAGACCTCGCAAGGATGACCGGGCAGGAGAGGCCCGCGTCTTGTCGCCCCCTTCTCCCGCGTATGGGGGTGCTGCCTCAGACGAAGCCTCAGGAGCACCCTTCAGCTTCTTTGCCGCAGGCACCGGCCTAGCCAAGGAATATGGACGTCAAGTCTCAACAACAAAGCAGGACGCAAAACGAGAATCGAGCACTTACTCATCATCGCTCGCGGGCTCAAGCAACCTCCGGCCGAACTTGAAGCCCGAAAGCCGGATGCTGGGATCGACTTCAAGAGGTTCGGGAGCAGGAGGCGTGTCTGCGGATCGCCTCGGAGTCGGAGCGGACCCGCGGGGAACCAGCCCCGTCCTGTCCTTCTTCGGGATCAGGGGCGAGCTCTCACCACCCCGCACATCGCCGTCCTCGTCGTCATCCGGCATGAGGCGAAGAGTGCGGGACCTATGCCGAGGAAGGGGCGTTCTCGACTCCCCGTCGGTCGCCTCTGAATCAGGCTCCTCGTCCTCCTCCTCCTCTTCTTCCTCCTCTCTGTTGGAGTCACTGGAGGATACATTCACTGTCGCCAGGGCCGTTGGGGCCTCAAGAACCTCCGCGGGCACAGGCCCACCCTCGTCGAAAGCGGACATGGAGTTCACCACCTGTTCCCAATCATCCCAAAGGAACAAGGGCACGGGAGCATCCTCCAACCTCGCCACATTTCCCCCAACCAAGGATTGGAGGACCGCAGCCAGATCCTCGTTGGCCATGACTTCGGGGTTCGAGCGAAGGGCGGCATCGGCCCTCCCAAGCTTCCACAGCGGGAGCGAGTGTTCCCGAAGCGGAGCCACCTGATGCTCTAGGAACTCCCTCAGGAGCGACGCCCCGGTCAGTTTCATCGTCGCCATGTTGTCCGGCCACAGGTCCGCGTCCATCTTCTCCAGCATCGGCCTCGTGCGGGGATCAACAAGCTCCATGCGGCACCAAGCGTCAACGGACATGGGCTGCCCCGTGGGCAGAATCAGCCGGGAGTGGGTGCGCCCAGCATCCACCATGACCCACTTGCTCCTAAAGCCCTCAATTCTCTTCCCGGGCTTCGAGATGGCGTTAGAGCTGTCATGCGCGATAAAGCTCACGCACGCGGTGATGGGTCCGCGGGAGACCCGGAGGTAGAAGTAATGGCGCAGCAAGGCTACCGGAGGCCTCACCCTGACATGAGCCTCGCAGTAGTAGGCGAAAATCGCCAAGAGAAGAACGGAGTTGGGATGGAGGTGCAGGGCTTGCAGATTGTAATGGTGAAGAACAGAAAGGAAGAACTCGGAAAAAGGGGGCACCAAACCGGCGGCGATGGCGCTCACGAAGAGTGGATAGGAGGTGCTTCCTCTACCCTCAGGAAGGGCGGTGCCGACCTTGAGCGCGGCCACCCTGTCGTGGCCTTGCGTCGCCATCATCTGGCGCGTCCGAGCGAGATTCTTCTCCGACACATTCGGAGGATCCAAGGCGGGCGAGTACCATGCCCCAGCCGGGGTCTGGCGAGGCGCCATGCCTTGCTAGGAAGCAGAGTTGGAGTAGATCTGGGGATTTCGGAAGCAAGAAGGGCAAGAGCAAGAAAGGAGATCTGGGCAGTGAAGGAGAAGGCAAAGAAGGTAAGCCTAGAGAGGTACCGCTCCCTTATCCGCCTTGGGGGAGCCAGGACGCCCACATCCAGTCAACCGCCACATGGCGCCCAAGGCCGCAGGCTATTGGGGCCCGCGGCACTTCGCACTTGCCGCTTCGCTTCACTGCTAAACCAAGTCCAAGCGCACCTTGGGCCCGGGGGCTACTGTCGGTGTTCTGGGAACAGGGGTACCCAGACTTGCCTGCCTGCGGCCTACGGCGTGGCTCAAGGAGTGGCCCAGTACGGCCCATCTTCGTCAACAATGCTCAAGACCCTCGTGAGGGGCCAAGCCTCGCGGGGCAGACGACAGGAGGCTTCCTCAGGCGCAGCCTCGTCAGGCTGGCTCGCGAGGAGGCGGAGAGATCAAGGCGGGGTACCTCACGAGGTGCCCGTGATGCAAGCCATGACGACCAACGCGCAGGCGGGCGCCAGGCGGGCACCGGCCTGCGCAGAGTCCTTGTTTCCCCTTTGGTGCAAAGGGGGCAAGCGCAGGCAAGGGTATCAATCAAAGGCAACCATTTTCGGTGCAACAAGACCAAGACCAGCAGGACGGCAGAACGGAGGTCATCGTGGAGCCAAAGCCAGCGTCATCATCAGGGCCTTTGGCAGGCGAGGACCAACTTTAGTCAGGATAAGTGTTCTAGATGTTCCCCTTCAAAATGGCCAATTATTGGCGCCCTTCCAGCTCAATATTTGGGAAGAGGCTCGGGGCCTTCGCCTATAAATAGGACTAGCCACCCACAGGGTAGGGCAAGGGGAATCTAGATCTGATTGGATTGGCACCCAAGAAAAACAGAGAGAGAGGCGACTGAACTCCCCTAGCAGTTCATCGCCTCAACCAAGAACAGGCCCTCGCGAGGCTGTTCTTCCCTTGTACTGTTCCTCATCAGCCCTAGAGGCAATCAACACACCACAAACTGGAGTAGGGTATTACACCATAATGGTGGCCTGAACCAGTATAAATCTTGTGTCTCTAGTGTTGTTCTTCGTGTAGTTTAGATCCTTCGAGGCGGTGAAACATGGGTAGGCTGGGGGTGTGATCTCCGCATACACCCCAGTGTTCGAACCTCAAGGGTCTACCGGAACCCGAAATCCGATAGCCTCCCCATCGATGGGGAGAGGTTCCCCCTCTGGTCCTTGGCCTTCATGGCGATGATGGCCCCTCCGAGATCTTTCTCCATGGCCTCATATGATAATGGCCCCCTTCGGTAGGGTGCCAAAGAGGGCCTAGATTGATTTCTCGTGGTTACAGAGGCTTGCGGCGGCAGAACTTCCGATCTCTCTTCTGTTCTAGGGTTTTCTTGATTTATAGGAGGAGTTGGCGTTGGTTTCACGTCAGGGGGCCCCACATGGAGTCCACGAGGCAGGGGGCGCACCCTAGGGGGGAACCCTCCACCCTCGTGGTGGCCACGGGACACCCCTCTGGTAGTTTTTCGTTCCAGTATTTTTTTATATTTTCCAAAAATATTCTCCGTTGATTTTCAGCGCATTCCGATAACTTTTATTTCTGCACAAAAACAATACCACGGTAGTTCTGCTGAAAAAAAAACGTCAGTCTGGGTTAGTTCTAATCAAATCATGCAAAAATCATGTAAAATATTATAAACATGGCATGAATACTTCATAAAATATAGATATGTTGGAGACGTATCACGGCTGTCTGCCGCCGGGGAATAGGAGGGGACTCCACCCCTGAAATAGTCTGAGGAGAAGCTTAGGGTTGTCAGTATTTGCAGGTTGTGGATTGTGTTTGTGTTTTAGATTTGAGAGTACTTCCAGGTAAGAATGTCTTTTGAATTTCAGATTTGCAGTATTGAGCATATGAAGTATTTTATGAATTCTACAGATATATTTTTAGCTATTTAAAAAATGTAGTTTCACATAAAAGTGCATACAATGTGATTCTCAGAGAAGAAACTGCAAGTTTCAGTTTTAGATAAGAAACTGCAAGTTTCAGAGGAAGAGTATTTATATTAACACACGCTTTTGAAACAGGGATAACATCATGTTGGAAGTTTTATCCATGGTCGAAAATGGGACTACTAGCGAGTTAACATCATGCTGATCAACATTCATGCATGGCACATCGTCATATGATGCACAGTCAAAAAGATATGCTATTTTCAAAATGCCCACACAATGTTGACTCTGCGAATGACAGAGAAATCGAGGGACGAAGTTTTGGCTACTGTTGGAGGAGGTGTGCCTAGATGACAATGGGCACCTACATGTCAGAGGAAGAGGAAAAAATTTGTTGATATTTTCACTACATCATGTGGAATCAAACCTGGGAGGAGCAGCAATTGGGGAGTGGAACTTGGCCACTGGGCTACTCTAGTACTTTCGCTAGAAATTAGGCACAACATCTACCACTACTATAGCACGTCTTCCCCGGCTCTGGTGCGTTCTCGTCCGGGGCCTGGACATCATCCTCCACCTTTGTGCGCTAGCCACGGTGCCGCTGTCTGCCGTTGTGGACATGCTCAACAACCGAGAGGAATCTGGAGAGGACTGTACGTTGAGAGGCGGACAGTCGGGACCCACCAGGTCCATGGCTGTACGCAAGCAAGTGCCTAATTGAAAAAATACTTCCTCCTAATGCTATACTAATGCTGGGGGCCACGGGTTTGTCAATGTAGTTACTAAAGGAGATAAATTTACAACGAAGCTAGTCATTGGGGAGCTGGCAGGTATCACTTATTATTAGTGGGCCAACAAGTATCAGCTAGGTTGTGGGTTGCCCAATCTAGGCTATTTTTTTAACATGTGCAACCCATGATATGCCGGTTTGTATTTTTTTAGGGCCATCATGTATCGACCGGCCTATGGCCCTCCCATCCTCGGTTTTATTTTTTCTTAAACATCTGTATCCAAACTTATCTGTTTTTTGAAGAAAACGCAGAGGTCTATTCTATTTTTCTATATAAGAATAGGAACACCAGGTCCAACTTATGTTTCCCTTCTAACTATATTATATATATTTATATTATTTTATATGTTATTATATATTATTGTTATTATCATCATATATTTAACAGATACTTACATATATAAGAAAAAAATCCCACGTATTATGAAGTTATAAAAATAAATATTTAACAATAAAATCCTCCGTTTTTTTCTTAAGGTCAACGAAAATGCAGGTGATTGTATACAAAAGTTTGGTAGATTTAATGACCAATGTAAATAAAGCACTTATTATTTAAATATATTTATAAAAAATGCTCAGTCCTATATATTTTTTGATAACATTGTTGCGCCTAACCCAAAATTATAATTAGAACCAGCCCAGCAAAATCGTGTATTTCGAGAAAGTGCAAATGGGCTGTAACTTTTTAGGAAAAAATACATATGATACATGGATGCTACATTATTTGTTCACTCAGGCTAGCAAATTCGTGTATTTTTAGAAAGTGCAAATGGGCTGTAGTTTTTTAGAAAAAAATAAATGGGTCGCATGGATGCTACATTATTTGTTCACCCAGCACAGCGAATGGACTGTAAATTTTACAAAAATGAATTGAATATGTGCGACATTTTTGGAGGCTGAAATGTGGGCCAATAGGTCGAAGCCAATGCAAAGCATTGTCAACTTAGTAAACAAATGATTCTGACATCAATAGCCATCAACGACCGACATTCATCTTCAATCTCTCGTATTCTTCCTCCAGCACCGTTGGGACCACCTGCTCCCGCCTCCGGCTGCTAGGAGCTTTGCTTAGCACGCTTTGCTGCGAAGCGCTACCCCACCGTCGGCCAAGCCATCCCTCCACCCTCCACACCTCTTGTTATTGTCCCTCGACTGCAGAACCACGCTGCACCAGAACCAGCTAAGCCTTGTACACTTCTCCATCTGTGACTCCACTGCCGCATCTTCCCATCACCGGCTCGTTGCCGTCCAAGGCCTCGTCGTCGTCCATCGCCTTGGTGCGCTTGGAGCAGCGTGGTCAACATGGTCAAAACGAGAGTCATCAAAAGTGAACTGTACATGGAGAGGTTGACAGTGGGGACGCACCAGGTCTATGGAGACGCGCATGCAACCGCCTCCTTATTATGTGAAAATAAAATTATTCCTCCCCTTGAAAGCTGGGGCCCACCATGTATATCTTCGCAAGGAAGAAAGTGCCTTCTTATTCCTGCCCCTGACAGCTGGGACCCACCAACAACATCTTTGCATACAAGGAAGTGCCTCCTTATTACGGGCAAAAAAGTATATGATTCTACCCCTGCCCGCTGGGACCTGCCAGCTATATATTCGCACGCAAGGAAGTGCCTCCTTGTCCTCCCTGAGAGCTGGGACCCACCCGGTCGACGCGTACATAGAGTTGTCTGTGTACATACTAGTCGATCGGTCTGTCTGACACGATAAACCATGGCCGAGTAAGGAGTGGTAGCAGTTTAGGCAGACTCGTATAAATCCTGTATACATAAGACAACTACGCTACAAAAAAGACGGCCACATACGTACATACGGGCGTGGTCTCGAACACATACAGTGACGGCGTCCTATTCACTGGTAGCCAACCGGTTGGGTTGAAATGGAGGAAACAGCGTCGTGTTCATCAGGAGGCGACCGACTGGGTCTGAATACGTCCTGTTCGTCGGGAGCCAACCAGCTTGGATGGAACAACTGAAACGAGCTCTGGTGTACCGTAGAATCGAGGAAACGCCTTCTGTTTGACTGTGTATGGTCGAAACAGGGTCCTGTTCATCGGGAGGGGTCTGGCACATCGCAAAACGAAGGAAATGGACTTCTGTTCGAGTGCCTACAGTCAAAATGGGGTCCTATTGATCGGGAGGGGTGTGGCGTACCGCAAAACGGAGGAAACAGACTTGTGTTGGAGCGCCTACAGTCAAAATGGTGTCCTGTTCATCGGGAGGGGTGTGGCGTACCACAAAATGGGACTCCATGGGCTATCATCTACCGTCTACTGCCTCGCTCCAACATCCAAGGGCTCCTGTTCATCCACCGTCGACTTCCTCCAGCCTCCACCTGTTACTGTTCATCCACCATCGACTTCCTCCTGCCTCCACCAGCTACTGTTCATCCATGGGGTCCTGTTCATCCAGCCTCCATCGGCTACTGTTCAACCAACCCTCCACGGGGTCCTGTTCATCCACCACAACTGGCTCAGGTGTGTGGCGGCCTCCTATCGATCGGGGTCATGTTCATCCAGCGACAATGACCTCTACTACCATGGGGTCCTGTTCATCCAACCCCCACCAGGAACTCTTCATCCAACCCCCAACAATGGTCACTATTCATCAAGAGTTAGCAGGTTCGATTGGCTTCAGTTAGAAGCAGCAGCAAAGGAATCGCTCGGTTCAGTTAACAGCCAAGGGATCGATCGCTCGGGTTTAGTAACATAGCTAGTGCAATCGCCCGGGTTCAGTAAGTGAATGCCTCGCTCAGGTTCAGTAAGAGCCCAACGCCTCACATACACGCGTGTACGTGTATGAGAGAAACTCGCAAACCTCAGTGCATCACTCGGCCTCGACCACCCATCCTAACCGGGAACTCCCCGAAATTTTCCACTCCCTCACTTCTACCAATATTTTTTCTGTCATGGACGGCCCAAAGAATGTCATGCAGGTGAATCACTGGCCCGCCCAGGACGACAAGCACATTTTCGGTCATGGTTTTCTGTCATAGAAGTAGGATCCCACCAAATTTATGATGATACGTGGTTTTGTCACAATTATCGTCATAGAAGTGTCATAAGCATGATAGGAAAAAAAATTGTTCGGCCCAAAATGTCACGGATGTGTCTTTTTTTGCAGTGTGAGCTCTGGCACGTCTACAAATCTCGGCTTCCCTCTATGAAGGGCCTATCTATTTACTTTTATGCAATTTTTATTTTTATTTGAGTCTCCATCTTCTCTTATAAAGCACCAACTAGGGAGCACTATGATCATACTTGTGCATTGGATAGAGCTAATATTCTACTGTGTTTCATGAATGGATCAATGATTGAGCATGATGGGCTAGGTATAACTTTCTTTAGTGTTGATATTTTGAAAGACATGATTGCTTATTGATATGCTTGAGTATTGAAATCTTTAGTGATGAATATGTTAGGCAGCATACCACATCAAAAATTATGTTTTTATCATTTACCTACTCGAGGACGAGCAGGAATTAAGATTGGGGATGCTGATACATCTCCAAGCATCTATAATTTTTTATTGTTCCATGTTGTTATATAATCATTCTAGATGTTTTACACTCATTTTATAGCAACTTTATATCATTTTTTGGGACTAACCTATTTACATAGTGCCTAGTGGCAGTTGGTATTTTTTGCTTGTTTTTTACTTCACGGAATATCGTATGAAACGAAGTCCAAATGCCACAAAACTTTTGGGAGATTTTTTTTGCATAGAAGACAACTTGGGAGCCAACGAAGAACCAGTGGGGAGGCCCGTGGGGCCCATAAGATACCAGGGTGCGCCAGAGGCCCCTGGCATGCTCAGGTGGGTAGTGGGGCCCATGGGAGTCCTTTCACCACCTCTCAGCTCTATAAATACTCAAATATTCTAGAAACCCTAGGGGAGTCGACGAAAAACAATTCTACCCGCCGCAAGTTCCAGAACCACGAGATCCAATCTGGAGCCCTATTCCGGCACCTTGCCGGAGGGGAACACGATCACGAAGGGGTTCATCATCCTCATTGGTGCTCCTCCGATGATGCGTGTGTAGTTTACCATAGACCTACGAGTCCGTAGGCAGTAGCTAGATGGCTTCTTCTCTCTTTTTGATTCTCAATACAATGTTCTCATCGATGTTCTTGGAGATCTATTTGATATCTTATATGCATGATTATTATAGCCTCATATTTATTCTCCGAATCTTTCGTTTAGTTAGGCCAACTAGATTGATTTTTCTAGCAATGGGAAGAGGTGCTTTGTGATGGGTTCAATCTTGCTGTGTCATCACCCAGTGACAGAAGGGGTAGCGAGGCACGCATGTATCGTTGCTATTAAGGATAAAAACATGGGTTCTATTCCTACATGAATAGATATTGTCTACGTCATGTCATCATTCTTATTGCATTGCTCCGTTTCTCCATGAACTTAATACACTAGATGCATGATAGATTATGTCTATGTGTGGACTAATAGCAGTAGATGCAGAATCATTTCGGTCTAGTAATCTTGCACGTGATGCCTATATACATGATCATTGCCTTGGATATCGTCATAATTATTTGCTCTTCTATCAATTACCCAAGAGTAATTTGGTTACCCACCGTATGGTATTTTTTCGAGAGAAGCCACTATTGAAATCTACGGCCCCCGGGTCTATTTTCTATCATATTATTTTCAGATCTATTATTCCAAAAATCCAAAAATACCTTGCTGCACTTTTTCTTTATTTCTTTTATTTTGTGTTTTCTCTAGATCTATTTATCCAATGTCATACAATTTTATCTATCTCAATACCGAGGAGGGATTGACAACCCCTCTTACGCGTTGGGTTGCAAGTATTTGTTATTTGTGTGCAGGTGTTGTTTACATAGTGTTGCTTGGTTCTCCTATTGGATTGATAACCTTGGTTTCATAACCGAGGGAAATACTTACTGTTGATGTGCTGCATCATCCTCTCCTCTTCGGGGAAATACCAACGTAGATACAAGCAATCACTATGTTCTTGTTCATATGTGAAATGTTGATCACATTCCATATGTTGCATGGATTTGAGGGTCACGGCAGCAGACATGGAGGAATGAGGGGAGATCGGTCACTATCCGTAGACATGTCTGCAGATGTATAGGGGGCGGATTTTTTGAAGTCTGACTATGGACGCTCTCAAACTCTTAGTTTCACTAAATTAAAATTAAGATTTGTTACCAAAACTAGGAGGAACGGGGCCTTGAATTTTAAAGGGGGCCAATAAAATATGTAAATCATTGAAGAGGGCAAATAAGTATCTAGATATTAAACTCATTAACTCCATATACTTGTTAGGCGTGATTCAAATTCTTACAACATAGGGGGAGCCATGGCCTCATCTTTCCCACTACAAGCTTCATCATTGCAAACCAGTAATACAACACAACTCAAAAAAATAAAGAATTGTATCAAAATCCCTAGGTCAGTGGTTTCACCTTGTTACTGCATGTCGCTCTATCGCCAAGATAGTCCGTCATTATTGATCATGGATGAGAAGTCATCAAGGTCATAGTTCTACTAGGCCAGTGCTTTGGTGAAAAGACATTGTCACAATCAAAAGAAACCTCGGATTCAAGAACTAGATCTCCATTATTTCTCACATGCCTCACGCTGACACCAGAGGTTGCACCAACATGATGGGGTTGTGACCAAATTATTGAACTATAGAGGGAATTCATTGCTGCCACATTAACATATACCATGCAAATCTAGCCATGCCATCTAAAGGACGGATGGAATCTATGCCCATGAGTCATCGAAGCCGCCATAGATGACGCCTTTAATATGGGTTCAACTTGTTCGACAGGTTGTCGTCGCCTCATAGACCCCTAACATATGCATGAGTCGTTGCTACTTGTGAGTTGCGTTGGGATTTCCTGGAAGAGGAGAGGAGGATGCAGTACAGTAGAGATAAGCATTTCCCTTAGTTTAGAACCAAGGTTATCAATCTAGTAGGAGAACCACGTGAAACCTCATGAACAACACCTACACACAAAAGAGCAAATACTTGCACCCAACGCGATCAAGGGGATTGTCAACCCCTTGGTAGTTAATTGCAAGGATCAAATCTGATAATGATAGATGGATAAATAAAACAGAAAATAAAAGACAGTAAATAAATTGCAGCAAGGTATTTTTCGATCTTAATAAATGATAAAGGTAGACTGGGGGGCCATAGTTTTCACTAGAGGCTTCTCTCTCGAACAAAAAGCATACGGTGGGTAAACAAATTACTATTGGGCAATTGATATAAAAGCTCAAAGTTATGACGATATTCAAGGCAATGATCATGTATATAGGCATCACGTCCGAGATAACTAGACTGACTCCTCCTGCATCTACTACTATTACTCCACCCATCGACCGTTATCCAGCATGCATCTAGAGTATTAAGTGCATAAGAAACAGAGTAACGCCTAAAGCAGGATGACATGATTAGACAAGGTAAACTCAACGAATCTGACTAAACCCCATTGTTTTCCCCTTAGTGGCAACAATACAAATACGTGTCTTGTCAGCTTCTATCACTGGGATATAGATCACCGCGAGATTGAACCCATTACAAAGCACCTCTCCCATTGCAAGATAAATCAATCTAGTTACCCAAACCAAACGGATAGATCGGAGAGAAATACAAAGCTATAACAATAATGCATATAAGAATTCAGAAAAGATTCAAATATTTCTCATGAATAATCTGATCATAAACCCACAATTCATTGAATCCCAACAAACACACCGCAAAAGAAGATTATATTGAATATATCTCCAAGAACATCGAGGAGAACATTGTATTGAACAGTAAAGAGGGAAAAGAAGCCATCTAGCTACAAGCTATGGACCCATAGGTCTATGGTAAACAACTCACACATAATCATAAGGATAGCAAGGTTGGTGTAGAAGCCCTCCTTGGTCGATTCCCCCTCTGGCAGAGTACCGGAAAAGGCCTCCACATGGCATCGTGGAAGAACAGAAACTTGTGGCGGTGAAAAAAGAATTTTGGGTGGCTCTCTGTTGGTTTCCGGATTTTAGAGAATTTATAGAGCTAGAATTAGGCCAGACGGAGCCTCGAGGGACCCACAAGGTACTAGGGCGCCCCTAGGGTGCGCCCTAGTGCCTTGCAGTCTACTCGTTTGCTTTCTGGTCTCCTCCCGAAGCTTCTAGGGTCTTTCTTGTCCAGAAAAAAATAATCAAAAAAATTCGTGGCATTTGGACTTCGTTTGGTACCGATTTCCTGGAAAACCAAAAACAGGCAAAATACAGCAACTAGCACTTGGCAGTGGGTTAATAGGTTAGTCCCAAAAAACGATATATAATTGCATGTAATTGCATATAAAACATGCAAGATTGGTAGTATAATAGCATGGAACAATAAAAAATTATAGATACATTTGAGATGTATCAAGCATCCCCAATCTTAAATCCTGCTCGTCCTCAAGTAGGTAAATGATAAAAATAGAATTTTTGATGTGGAATGCTACCTAACATGTTCATCATGTAATCTTTCTTTTATGGTATGAATTATTTAGATTTGAATGATTCATAGCAATAGCCTATAATTTGACATAAATACATCAATACTCAAGAATACCAACAAACAATCATGCCTTCCAAAATAAAAATGCTAAAGTATGCCATCCCTACAAAATCATATAGCTCGTCATGCTCCATCTTCTTAACAAAAAGTATAAATCATGTACTACCCTGATGACAACCAAGCAATTGGTTCATACTTTTTAAAGCGCTTCAACTTTTTCAACCACCACGCAATACATGAGCGCAAGCCATTGATATAGCACTATGGGTGGAATAGAGTATGGTGGTGGAGATTATATGAAGAAGACAAAAAAAGGAGAAAGTCTCACATCGACGAGGCTAATCAATGAGCTATGGAGATTCCCATCAATTGATGTCAATGCAAGGAGTAGGGATTGTCATGCAACGGATGCATTAAGAGCTATGAGTGTATGAAAGCTCAAAATGAAAACTAAGTGGGTGTGAAACCAACTTGCTTGCTCTAGAAGACCTCAGGCATTTGAGGAAGCCCATCATTGGAATATACAAGACAAGTTCTATGATGAAAGATTCCCACTACATATATAAATGTGACTACATAGGACACTCTCTTTATGAAAAACATGGTGCTACTTTGAAGCACAAGTGTGGAAAAAGATAGTAACATTGCCCCTTCTCTCTTTTTCTCTCATTCTTTGGTGGGCTCTTTTTGGCCTCTTTTTTTATGGGCTCTTTTTGGCCTCCTTTTTTCCTCACTTGGGACAATGCTCTAATAATGAATATTGATGACCATCACACTTCTATTTAGTTACAACTCAAAATTAGAACTCGATGGTAGAACAAAATATGATTGTATATTAATGCCTATGGTAGTGTACCAGGATGTGCAATGATCTAGCATAACATGTATAAAAATGATGAATGGAGGTAGAGCCACAAATACTATGCCAGCTATATGATCATGCAAAGCGATATGACAATGATGATGCGTGTCATAATATTGGAATGGTGTAAGCTGCATGGAAATATATCTCAGAATTGTTATGGAAATGCCATAATAGGTAGATATGGTGGCTATTTTGAGGAAGATATAAGGAGGCATATGTGTGATAGAGTGTATCATATCAGGGGTTTGGATGCACCGGCAAAGTTTGCACCACATCTCGAGGTGAGAAAGGATAATGCATGGTACCAGAGAGGCTAGCAAATGGCGAAAAGGTGAGAGTGTGTATAATCCATGGACTCACATTAGTCATAAAGAACTCACATAGTTATTGTGAAATTTTATTAGCCCTTGAAGCAAAGTACTACTACGCATGCCCCGAGGGGGGTGGTTCATAGGAGTTAACCATCGGGTGCCCCCGACCTTCACGCAAAGGAAGATACTCAATAATAAATCGTGCTCCAACTTCTTAGCATAACGAGAGACTATATTTGCATGCTTCAAGACTCACAAACCTTAACACCAGTATTATTAGTAAACCACAATCATTCACTAGTACCTCCCACATATTAGCACCTTTATATCACAAAACTATTTCAAGGAATCAAACTTGTCATATTCAGTGATCTACATGAAACTTTTTATTATATCCTTCTTGAATGCGCCTATCATATTAGGACCAATTTCATAACCCATGCATATTACCATTACTATTATCAAACTCTCAAAATGATATAAGTGAATCATGAGAGTATAACTATTTCTTTAAAATATAACCACTATCGTGCTCTAAAATATATAAGTGAAGTACTAGAGGGACTACCTAGCTCAAAAGATATAAGTGAAGCACAAAGAGTATTCTAACAAATCACGAACAAATGTGTGTCCCTCTCTAAAAGGTGTGTCCAGCAAAGGTGATTGTGGCAAACTAAAAAGAAAACAAAAAAGACTCATATAATACACGACGCTCTGAGAAAAACTCATATCATGTGATGAATAAAAATATATCTGCAATTAATTTACCGGTGGTTGGTAGAAGAAAGAGGGGATGCCATCCGGGGCATCCCCAAGCTTAGAGTCTTGGATGTCCATGAATATTACCTTGGGGCGCCTTGGGAATCCCCAAGCTTAGGGTCTTGCCACTCCTTATTCCTTCATCCATCACGATCTTACTCAAAACTTAAAAACTTTAGCACACAAAACTCAACAGAAAACTCATGAGATACGTTAGTATAACAAGCCAATCATAAACTTTACGTACTGTAGTAAACCCATTAATATTTTAATATTGCAATTTACATACTGTATTCTAACTTCACCATGACTTATGCCCCCCGATACAATCCATATATTCATTAAAACAAGCAAACTGAAAGCACAAGTGCTTCCTGGGTGATTTTGTTAAATTAATGTCAACATATCTTGTTGGACTAATGCCTTTATCTAGTGTATTTTAGACAAGTTCAACAATGGCGTGGAAAGGACAAGAGGATGTGGAACCCCTTCAAGATGTCAATGACATGCATTGGCTAAGGATCAAGACTCTTCTTTTCCCATTTTAGTGATCCAAGATCACGTTGAGTCCATAGGAAAGCCAATACTATTAAAAGTGGATGAGGTGTTTCTTAATGGCTTGCTTTCTCAAATTCTTAGTGATATTGCTCCAAATACCCTCAACCACTTTATCCATACAAATATGTCAAAATCCTAAACTCCAACTCAGCCCCACCGATCCTTTCTACACGGCGCCACCGAGTTCATATGACATAGCCACTGCCAGAAACCCTAGCAATTCGGTCTCACCGATACGGGTCTCGGTCTCACTGAGATGGCCTTGCCAATGCTCTATGACTTGTTGCATTTATTTCGGTCTCACCGAGTTGGCTTGACATTCTCTCTATTGCCCTATTGCTTCACTTTGGTCTCATCGAGTTGATGCAATTGGTGCCACCGAGATGATATTTGCCCTAAGCCGTAGCACATCGGTACCACGAGTTGTTCCAATCGGTCCCACCGAGATTCCTAACATTCACATTTTTAACTAATCGGTCTCATCGACTTCATCTATTCGGTCTGACTGAGTTGGGTCAAATTAGTGTAATGATTAGATTTTGTGTGGAGGCTATATATACTCTTCCACCCCATCTCCACATGAGAGAGAGCCATCAGAATGTGTATGCACTTCCATCATACATTTTCTGGGAGAGAACCACCTACACATGTGTTGAGATCAAGATATTCCAATCCTACCACAAGATTCTTGACTTCTAGCCTTCCCCAAGTTGCTTTCCACTCAAATCATCTTTCCACCATATCCAAATATGTGACAGAGAGTTGAGTGTTGGGGAGATTATCATTTGAAGCACAAGAGCAAGGAGTTCATCATCAACACACCATCTATTACCTTTTGGAGAGTGGTGTCTCCTAGATTGGTTAGGTGTTGCTTGGGAGCCTCCGTCAAGTTGTGTAGTTGAATCAAGAAGTTTTTAAGGGCAAGGAGATCGCCTACTTCGTGAAGATCTACCCGAGTGAGGCAAGTACTTCGTGGGCGATGGCCATGTTGGGACATTCAAGGTTGCTTCTTCGTGGACCCTTCATGGGTGGATCCCTCCGTGGACTTGCGCAACTGTTACCTGTCATTGGTTGAAGTCTCCATTAACGTGGATGTATGAACACCACCTATCAGAACCACGCCAAAATCTCTATGTCTTCATTGTGTTTGCACACTCCAATCCCATCCCTTTACTTTGTTGCAATTAGCATGCTTTACTCTTTCTGCTGCATATACTCTTGCCATGCTTGCTTGAAATATATTATGAATGCTTAAACTTGTGCTAAAACTCCACCTTAACTTGAAGAACTTAAAAAGTGCTACTTTTTCTTATTGATGGTCTAATCACCCCCCTCTAGACCCCTCTTCACGATCCTTTCAATTGGTATCAGAGCATTGGTATTGATTGCTTTGGTTTAATCACCATTGGAGGAAGATTGGGAGTATTAGACGTAGAGTGCCTATGCTTGACGGAGAGTTCTATAGTTCATGGAAGAATGAGATGCTTGAGATTTTCAATGAATATGATTTGAACAAGTATATTACTAGCCCTTATGTGCCCCCCATTGATACTTTGCATCCTACCCCCGATGAGTATCTTGACATGACTCGCAATCTTAGAACTATTGATCTTATCATTAGAGGATTGCCTAGAAATTTGCTTGTATGCTTGCCAACCTTTGAATGTCCTTACACTATATGGAAATATCTTGAGGAGCGCTTTCCAAACTATTCCTTGAAAAATCTAGATGAGAGTCTTCAAAAGTCTATTGCTTTTCATAACATGAATCCTAGTGATCCTAAGTTTGATGAATGTATATTTGGGCTCCGTGATCTTATGCGTGCCAAAGAGGATGTTGGAGTCATTAGTATCTTCATCTCATAAATTATTAGAATTCATAAACATGCAGATTGTCATGGTCATAAATCTAATGAATCACTCTCTCTAGGTGATGATCATTCACATGATGATGTTGAGCATGGATATTATGATGAGGATGAAGATAGTGACTTTGACCTTGATGAGTCAATGAGACACTTTGTTCTTATGGCTAAACTTCATGGTTATATGACCGGAGGGAAAGAATGGATTCTCGATAGTGGATTTACTGATCATATGACCGGAGGCAAGGACATGTCCCGTGAGCTTGCTAAGAATGATGGTCCATGCTAGTATGTCACTTTTGGAGATAACTCCAAGGGTAAGGTACGTGGCCTTGGTAAGGTGGCCATTTTCAATGATAGGTTTGTCCAAAATGTTATGCTTGTTGAATCCCTTGGTTACAATCTCCTTTCCGTATCTAGACTAGCTGACTTCGGTTTCAATGTTCTATTTACTGAAGTAGATTGCCAAGTGATTTATAGAGTTAATCATAGTATGATCTTTACCGGTATTCGTAAGGTGATCTATGTATTGTTGATTTCAGTAAGAATGCTCAACCTCATACTTTCTTGATTGCTAAATCTTCTAAAGGTTGGTTATGGCATAGAAGGTTAGGTCATGTGGGCATGCGAAATCTTGATAAGCTTATTAAAGGTGATCATAACCTTGGTGTTAAAGATGTCATATTTGACAAGGATAGACTTTGTAGTGCTTGTCAAGCAGGAAAACAGGTTGGAGGAAGTCATCCCGTGAAGAACATCATGACCACGAGAAGACCGCTTGAGCTACTTCACATGGATCTTTTTGGTCCCAACGCCTACAAGAGTCTCGGTGGTAACTCGTTCGGATTGGTCATTGTTGACGACTTTTCAAGATTTACGTGGGTGTTCTTTCTTGATGATAAATCGCAGGTCCAAAAGATCTTCAAGAACTTTGCTAGGAAGGCCCAAAATGAATTTTAAGTGAAGACCAAGAAGGTTCGCAGTGACAATGGAACGAAGTTCAAGAACGCCAATGTGGATATCTTTCTTGACAAATAAGGGATTTCACATGAGTCCTCGGCTACGTACACGCCTCAACAAAACATAGTTGTTTAGAGGAAGAACCGGAGGCAAGAATGATGCTTGATGAATACAAGACGCGAAGACATTTTTGGGCGGAAGCGGTTGAGACATCTTGTCATGCTACGAATCGACTATATCTTCACAAGCTTCTTGGCAAGACGGCATACGAGCTCCTCACCGGTAACAAACTCCAAGATGGATACTTTCGAGTATTTGGGTCGAAGTGTTACATTCTTGATAAGCATCGTCGCTCAAAATTTGCTCCTAAGCCTCTTGAAGGTTTCCTATTCGGTTATGGCTCAAACTCTCACACTTAATGTGTCTACAACAATTTCACCTGGAAGATTGAATAGACGATAGATGTGAAGTTTGATGAATCTAACGGCTCGCAAAGTAGAGCAATTGCCACTTGATGTAGGAGACAAAGATCCTTCTGAAGCAATCGAAGATCTGTCCATTGGCAAGATTCGTCCAATGGAGGTGAAGGAGAGTACTTCTTCCATTCAAGGGGAAGCCTCAACCTCACATCAAGGTGAACCACAAGTTGACTTGGAGGCATCCACAAGTGGAGCATGTCAAGACGGGGGAAATGAGGAAGTACAACAAGACGAACCACCTCGATCTCCCTCTCCACCTCCACAAGGGAACGACAATGCCAACAACAATGAAGAAGGAGAAGAAGAAGACAATGAAGAGGATGTTCCACCCCAGCCCAAACAAAAGCTCTCATGAGTTAGAGCAAGATTCACAAGAGATCATCCCGTCAAAAAAATCTTTGATGACATTCAAACCGGGAGAATTACTCACTCTAAAACTCATTTGGCTAACTTTTATGAACACTACTCATTCATTTCTGGTGTTGAGCCTATGAAGGTTGAAGAAGCTCTTGAGGATCTGGATTGGGTGAATGCTATGCACGAAGAGCTACACAACTTCGAGAGAAATCAAGTGTGGACATTGGTTAAAAAGCCCGATGACAAGCACAATGTCATTGGAACCAAATGGGTGTTTCGAAATAAGCAAGATGAAGATATACAAGTGTATGCAATAAGGCCCGTCTCGTCGTCAAGGCTACACTCAAGTCAAAGGTATGGACTATGGTGAGACATATGCCCATGTTGCTAGACTTGAGTCCATATGCATCTTACTTGCTTATGCCAATCATCATGATATCACCTTATACCAAATGGACATTAAAAGTGATTTTCTAAATGGAGAAATTGAGGAGGAAGTTTATGTTAAACAACCTCCTAGCTTTGTCAATCCTAAGAAACCTAATCATGTCTACAAACTTCACAAAGCTCTTTATGGTCTTAAACAAGATCTTAGAGCATGGTATAAATGCTTGACCAAGTTTCTTATTGAAAAAGGCTTTGAGATTGGGAAGATTGATTCTACACTTTTTACTAAAAGGGTCCCTTCCTTCTGTGGGCACCACTCCAACCATGGCCTCCTCACGCTCCAAAGCTCTCTTGGACATACTGTCGCAGGAGCAGACGAAGGACATTGCTGGCTCTGCTCTAGGCACGCTCCAAAGCTCTCTTGGACGTATTGTCGCAGGAGCAGATGAAGGACATGAAGTCGGTGCGCAGACGCGGGCATAGCCGGCAGCAAGGAAGAGTAGTACATAGTAGGTCACCGCCGCTCTGGTCCCAGGAAGGCCACTGCTCCTCCACTCAGTCGACGCCAAGCTTGGTGGGATAAACATCAGCGGCTGATTAGCTGCTTGACAGCCAGGTGGAGGCGGAAATCTTCAGAACCTTGTGCTCCAGAGGAGGAGGTTATGCAGGCGGAGCTGGACAAAGCCAAGGCGGATGAGGAGGAGGCAAAGGCAAAAGCCGGAGTGTCAGTTCTCGGGGCTCATGGCCGGACATGGTGGTCGGGCACTGGCAATCGCTTAGATTAGGTTTACAGTATGTTTTAGTATGGTTTGTGCGAAATATGTAATGAATTGGTGTCTGATTTATAGGAAAAGTTTCCGAATGAATTTCGTTCGGTTAGTTCATATAGTTGTCGAAAGGTATGCGGGCAGCATTGGATGGCATCCTCTGGCATCAGTGTCTTCGGACAGATGCTGGTGTAAATTTGTGGGTCAGTGCTAGAGATGCCCTAACTATCATGCTATAATCGCTAACAATGCTCCATTATTTTGTAGGGAATAGTTATCCCAAGATCAAAATCAGATCTGACGTGTTTCTCACTCTTCCCTTGTAAGAGTGGAGAAACTTGCTTACATAAAAATAACAAGTGGACGGCACTGTAGCACGTCATATCACTCAAACCCACTAGGCCAAACTAGCCCGCCTAACGCGTGGGAAAGCCCCGCCCTTGTCATTTTGTTCTAGATTTCTATCGATCAATCGCACGAAAATGTTACACTTTGCAAGTTCAAAAGGAAAAGGCGACACACTTAAAGCATGTCTGTCGCGTTCGCGTCACACCCCCGACGTTCGGTCTCGCACGCCTCTCACCAAAGGGGACACGTGTTGTCTTGCATTTTCATTGACATGTGGGACTGCAATTGAATAAATCGTTGATAGCCGAAATGTAATCGCTTGACGGGCGTTGGCTGAGAAGAGAGAGACGGGGAAGGAGAAGAGATCGCCCACCCGCCATGAACGGACTCCAAGAAATGTGGTGATAATGTGAGGTGGGCCATGTGGGAGTCCGGACCACTCCCAAGTCCCGCTTCTGACCGCCCTGGCCAAGCAGAAAACCTCTGCCCCCTCCCGCACGCTCCCCCCAGGCGCCAGCTGCATTCAGAGCAAGTACAATACTCGGCTATAAGCCCGCTTATGTGGAGTAGAGAGGCATTGAAAAAGTGAAGGAGTGGGCTCTAATGTAAGAGCCCGTCTCTACACGTGCTCCTAGGTATAAAAAACATTTGTGTATAAAAAGAAGGTAAAAAACATTTGAGAGGAAATAGGTAGACAGAAAGTGAGAAAAAGTTGTAACCATATAGTCACCCTTATAGTCAACACTATGGTACATGCGGAAGGAGGGAGTTGTGCACATGCCAAGTTCACTAGGCTGTCATGTTTCACACTCCTCCGTCGTAACAGTGGAGACAATAGATTTCATCAAAAATAAAGAATGAATACTCCTTGCTCGTCATCGATATCGAAAAGAATACTTTCATTCGCGGACATGTGGGACACCGACCATCCTGGTCCACTTGCCACTCCGTCGTAACAAATCTTTAGTAGCACCCTATGCTGAATCATGTACGTGTGTATGTGTCTGTGGAGGTGAACCATGTGGTGGAGCAGGGAGGGGATCTTGGTAGTGTCAAGACATAATAATCTATTGTTTTGCATGTCAATTTATTGCCACTGGTTCAATGAGGCAATGTTTTGCTGCTGTATTGTCCATCATGAATTTGATGCTACTGCTAAAGTAATATGCTAATGTCTTTCCATCCTTTCGCACTAAGATAATGAAGGTTTCACCTTGTTCCTACTTGTGCAAACATGGATCATGTTGTGCCCATCATACATTTTAGTGGAACTGCACAAGAGAATACAATGAACTGTATCTCAGACAGTGCTTTAACTTTGCTAGAAGTTCTTGATAAACTTTCAATATAATCTCACCACTGGTAAACAAGAGTGATGTCAACCATAGATTTGAAGTGCACAAAAATATCTACTATTGGATGATTCCAGTGAGTGATTTATCATCTCTTTTGGGACTACTTAAATAAGCTTCTTGCTCAGGTTGGTACCGGACTAAGGCCTTCATCCATATTAGTTTGTTGTCATCTCTATTGTATAGTGCTGCTGAGTTGATACTGTCATGAGAAACTCCTTTATCTTCGCATGTTACAATTTTGCAACCTATGATACATGGAAATGCTTTGAGCATTGAGCTAATTGGCACTAATTAAATAAACTAATACCTCTCTTTAAGCAAGACTACTATGCTGCTAACTTTACCCATTAAGATAATGAAGGTGCTTCTATTTGTTAGTGTATGTTTCATCAACTAGTCCCACTATTATAGTAATATCACTCTCAATATATGTGCCAGTAGGGATGCTCGATTCTGGTGGAACTGCACAAAAACTTTGGGTGCTTCATTGCCTCGACTGCATCCTTTCTTTCCTGTCAATAGCTTATCTCGGCTTCCAATCAAAGGAAATAGTAATTGATATGCTTCCTCACACAGGTTGGTACCGGTCATTATTCTGATTATTGTGCTTGTCATATGTATTTGTAATTTTGTATTGTGCTACTATTGGCCGATTTCATAAAGGAGTAACTTGGAGCCTAAACTCGCAAGCAAATCATTACATTGGGCGATTTCAGTAGAACTGCACAAAAGATCAGATGGACAGATACTTATGCTGCTTCTATGTACTCCAAAGTTCACTCACACAAGCATCGATGTTGACAAGAAGTGCTAGAGTGAATGCCAACAATATTTCTTGGTGCATAGCCCCGAAAAACACAGTCCAGTCTTTGATCCCAACTTGTGCCTTTTGGTTAACGGTACATATGGTAGCAAACTGTATGGCATGGAGTTTAAAGATTCTAGACAAGTTGGTTGACGCGTATATTCATCTGGCACTTAATTAGTCTGCACCCCAGGGATGCTCCATTTCAATTGAACTGCACAAAAAATTTGGGTGGTTCATTTTATCGATCACCTCCTTTCCTATTTGCAATGTAGAATTTTGGCAAGCTACAAGACCAAGATAAGGCAGTAAACTAGCTGGATGAAAGTAGTAGCCAAGTTGCTCAAACCTCCCTCGGCATGGAGGCCACTATCTGGAGGATAAACCTACAAGCAAAGTTTAGATTGTCTGTGCTGCCTCTTATGTACTCGAAAGTTTGCTCGTACAAGTATTAATTTTAGCAAGAACTACCACCAAGTGAACAACATTTACCAGTCTGTACCCTAGGTAATTAAAGTTTGTACATGGATGATATTGGTTGTGATCTCTCAATCATTTGGATGCGTAAACATGTTGAACATGTGTATATATGAATCTTTTTGTGAATGTTATCTATGAATATTGTCTTGTGATCTATCAATCATTTGGATGCAAAGACATGCTGAACCTGTGTATATATGAATCTTTTGAGTTGTTGATTGTGAATGTTGGCTATGAATATGAATGTGTCCTGTGAACCTGAGTTTGTTGCGAATGTTTACCTTTTCTGTTGTACTTGTGTGTGAACTTGTTAGAATGTCTATTGTGGGATTGTGATGTGTGAGTATCAACCGCACTACTTCCCGAGAAGAATTGCACCATCTTGTTAGGGTAGCAATGGCGCATCATCTCTTTTTTATCTTTTTGCTCTGTCTCCCCCTCCCCCGCTCAACCCCTGCCATAATGTTTTTGGACTCAAAACAAACATAGTACTGCATTGTTTATTGGGCCTTGATGAAAAATCAAGTGCAGCTTTCTGTAGGTTGGCCCACCCAGCAAATGGGCTACTAGTCCACCACGGACTAGGAGGCCAAAAATACAAGTTGTATGGTGCAGAGGCAAGTAAAAAAACGCCATTGAGAGTCATCCACTGAAAAAATTTGTGTCTGATGTGCTTCTTCAGTAATGTCATCATCCCCCTCTTTAATCCAGTTCACTCCATTCCCCAACCGCCAGCATGGGACACAAGTTTATTTCCCCCTCACTGTCGAGGGATTGAAGAAGCGCGGCATCGAATCCAACACCGGCGATGAATACTTGTCCAAGTGATTTTCAGATAAGAAACTGCATGTTTCAAAGGCAGAGCATTTAAATCAGCACGCACTTTTCAAACACGGTTAACAGAATGTTGGAAGTTTTATTCATGGTAAAAATGGAACTAGCAACAAGTTAACGTCATGTTGATCAACATTCTTGTATAGCACATCTTCATATGATGCAAAGTCAAAAAGATATGCTATTTTCAAAATGGCAAGACAATGTTGAGTGTGTGAAAAACCGGATAAACTAGGGACGAAATTTTGGCAACTATTAGATATTTTCCAACTGCACCAGTTGGAATCGAACCCGGGCAATACAGCTTTTGGATGAGAGAGCTGCAACCACCGGTCTAGTGTAGTACGTTCGAAAGAATGAAGGCGTCTTCCCCGACTCCGGTTCTTTCCCATTCGTGTGCGCTCGTCGTGGCGCCGCCGTATGCCGTTGTCAACATGCTCAACAAACAAGATGAATCCGGAGAGGACTGTACGATGAGAGGCTGACAGTGGGGACCCACCAGGTCCATGCCGTACGCAAGTAAGTTCCTCATTGGTAAAAAAACTTCCTCCTAATTGTATACTGACGTTGGGGCCCACGGGTTTGTCAACCTAGTCAATAAACGAAATAAATTTCCAACGATGACTGTCATCGAGGAGCTTTATTAGGGGTATCATGGATCTCTTTTTCTTGCGGGAAAGGGGTATCTAGGATCTAGCTGGCACCATTTTTTTCAGAGGGAGAACAAGTATCAGCTAGGCCTAGGTTTTGTTTTTTAACATGAGTAGCCCATGACATATTGAGGTCCATCATGTACGTACCGGCCTATGGGCCTTCCAGTGTAGGTTTTACTTTTTCTTAAACTTCGGCAGCCCAATGTATTTTTTTAATAAAACACATATATCTGTTCTATTTATCTATATATAAGGATAATAATGCAGTGTCCAATTTATGTTTTCCCTTCTAACCACATTATATATATTTATGTTATTACTATTATCGTATATATTTTTGTGGGGATATATTTAATAGAAACTTATACATACATTATAAAAACATCCCATGTCTTATTAACTTATAAAATTAAATATTTAACAGAAGTTGGCAAGGAAAATCCTGGTTGTTTTTGACTCTCGGGCAAGGAAAATCTAGTGATTGCGTACAAAAGCTTGTGAAGATTTTAAGGACCAGTGTAATAATAACGCGCTCATTTTTCTTTTGACCAATAACTCGCTAATTTATAAATTTTATATATATTAAAATGTGTAGCTCTGGTTTATTTTTTGATATTAATTGCCCCTTCTAACCTAACATTAAATATAGAACAAGCCCAACTAATTTGTCTATTTCAAGAAAGTACAAATGGGTTGTGATTTCTTAGAAAGAATAAATGAGCTGCATGAACGCTACATTATTTGTTCACCCAGCCCAGCAAATTTGTGTTTTTCGAGAAAGTGCAAATGGATTGTAGTTTTCTAGAAAAAATAATGGGCCACATGGACGCTACATTATTTGTTCACCCAACCTAGCAAATGGACTGTAAATTCTAAAAAATGGGATGTATATGTGCGACATTTTTGGAGGCTGAAATGTGGGCCAATAGGTCAAAGTCAACGCAAGGCATTGTCAACTTAGTCAACAAATGATTCTGATATTGATAGATGTTGGATTTACATCCAACATCCGGTATTCATCTTCAATCTCTCATCTTCTTCCTCCAGCGCCACCAGGACCACCTGCTCCCGCTTCCGGCTGCTAGCAGCTCTTCTTAGCACGCTTCACTTCGAAGTGCTACCCCACCACCGGCCAAGCCATCCGTCCACCCCTCCACACTTGCTATTATTCTCCACCGACTGCAGAACCACACCGCACCAGAACCAGTTAACCTCGTACACCTCTCCGTCTGCGACTCCACTGCCGCGTCTTCACATCACCAGCTCGTTGTTGTCCGGGGCCTCGCCATCATCCACCACCTTGCTGCGCTTGGCGCGCTGTGGTCAACATGGTCAACAAACGAGACTCATCAGAAGAGGACTGTACGTGGAGAGGCTGACAATGGGGACAAACTAGGTCCATGGACGCACGCATGCAACCGTTTGCTTATTACGCAAAAATAAAATTATTCCTCCCCCTGAAAGCTGGGACCCACCACGTATATCTTTGCAAGGAAGCAAATGCCTCCTTATTCCTGCCCCTAACAGCTAGGAGCCACCAGCTACATCTTCGCATGCAAGGAAGTGCCTCCTTATTACGCGGATAAAAATGATTCCTCCCCGTGACAGCTGGGACCCAGAAGCTATATCTTCGCACGCAAGGAAGTGTGTCCTTATCCTCCCTGACAGCTGGGACCTACCCGGTTGAAGCATACATAGTGTTGTTTGTCTTGTCCCGAATGTGTACGTACATATTGGTCGATCGATCGCTCTGCAACGATGACCGAGTAAGTAGAGGCACATGTCATAGTAGAACCCCCCACGTAACAGTTTAGGTTGCCCCTTCTAAACTGTGTACACGTACATACAACCACATGCCAAAAAAATAGGCCATGTACGTACATTGAAATGCGTACTCACACATACAGATGGCCAAGGCTCATGTACATGGAGAGGCAACGGACGACAGCGACGTTGGCAGCCAACCGGCTAGGTCAGAACGGAGGAAACATCGTCGTGTTCACCGGGAGCTAACTGACTAGGTCGGAACATGTCTTATTCATCGGGAACGAAACCACTAGGTCGAAATGCGTCGTGTTCGTTGGGAGCCAACTGGCTTGGATTGAATAACCGGAACGGGGTCTGGCGTACCGCAAATCGGATGATAACGACCTTCTGTTCGACCTCATACGGTCGAAACGGGGTCATGTTCATCGTGAAGGGTCTGGCGTACCGTAGAATAGAGGAAACAACCTTCTGTTTGTGTGCCTACGGTCAAAACAGGGTGTTGTTGATCGGGATGGGTGTGGCATACCGCAAAACGAAGGAAACAGGCTTGTGTTGGAGCGCCTATGGTCGAAACGGGGTCCTGTTCATCAGGAGTGGTGTGGTGTACCGCAAAACGGGACTTCACGGGCTACTGTTCATCCATCGTCTACTGCCTTGCTCCAGCCTCCAAGGGCTACCGTTCATCCACCGTCGACTTCCTCCTGCCTCCACCTGCTACTGTTCATATACCGCGACCTTACTCCTGCCTCCACCAGCTATTGTTCACCTACGGGCTAACTGTTCATCTAGCCTTCACCAGCTACTATTCAACCAGCCCTCCACGGGGTCCTATTCATCCACCCCCAACCAGCTCGGGTGTGTGGCGGCCTCCTCTCGATTGGGGTCATGTTCATCCAGCGGCAACGGCCTCTACTACCACGGGGTCCTGTTATCCCAACCACCACCGGGAGTTGTTCATCCGACCCCCAACAACAGTCACTATTCATCAAGAGGCAATAGGTTTGATCAGCTTCAGTAGCAGCAGGAGCGAAGGAATCGCTTAGTTCAGTTAACAGCTAGGGATCAATCGGTAACTCGGGTTCTGTAACGCATAGCTAGTGCAATCGCTCGGGTTCAGTAAGCAAATGCCTCGGGTTCAGTTAGAGCCCAACGCCTCACACACATGCGCATACATGTACGAAAGAAACACGCAAACCTTCGTGCATCGCTCGACCCCGACCACCCACTGTAACCGGGAACTCCCAGATATTTCCTCGCCCTCGCTTCTACCATGATTTTTTCCGTCATGGACGGCCCAAAGAATGTCATGCAGGTGCATCCCCGTCCTGCCCACGATGAAAAGCCCATTTTCTGTCATGATTTTTTTGTTATAGAAGTAGGATCCCACCACACCTATGATGATACATGCTTTTGTCACAATTATCGTCATAGAAGTGTCATAAGCATGACAGGAAAAAATTCGCTCGGCCCAAAATGTCATGGATGTGTCTTTTGTTTTGTAGTGGTTAAAGACTTGTATGTGCATGATGTTTCATTTGCTATTCCTTATGCCAAATGTTTAACCTGTAATTCTTAGGAGCGATATTATATTAAGGATGGTTATCTAATGCAAGCTAACAAGCTTTGTATCCCCTAGTCTTCTCTTAAATTCTTTCTTTTGCAAGAGGCTCATGGTGGAGGACTTATGGGACAATTTGAACGCAATAAGACATTCGCAACGCTCTCCACGAACTACTTTTGGCCCAAGATGTTTCGTGACGTCTCATGCTACACCAATCGGTGCTCTACATGCCGCAAAGCTATGTCTAAAGCTCAATCCCATGGTCTCTATATGCCACTTCCTATTTTGTATCACCCATGGGAAGATATTAGTATGGACTCTGTCCTTGGTTTTCCTAGAACTCAGAGTGGAAAAGATTCGGTATTTGTCATTGTGGACCGTTTCTCTAAGATGGCACATTTTATTCCATGCAATAGGATAGACGATGCTTCACATGTTGCAAATGTCTTTTGTAGGGAAATCTTGCGTTAACATGGAGTGCCCAAGATGATTGTGTTGGAACGCCACGTCAAGTTCCTTAGCTACTTTTGGAAGACACTATGCGCCAAGTGTTGGGAAACATTGCACGGAAAACAAAAAATTCTACGCACATGCAATGATATCCATGGAGATGCATAGCAATGAGGGGGAGAGTGTGTCTACGTACCCTCATAGACTGAAAGCGGAAGCGTTTGACAACGCGGTTGATGTAGTCAAACTTCTTCTAGCTCTGACCGATCAAGCATCGAACGTACGACACTTTCAAGTTCTGCACACGTTCAGCTCGGTGGCTTCCTTGCCTTCTTGATCCAGCAAGGTGTCGAGGTAGTAGATGAGTTCTGTCAGCATGACGACGTGGTGATGGTGATGGTGAAGTGATCCGCGCAGGGCTTCGCCTAAGCATTGCAAGAATATGACCAGGGGTGTAAACGGAGGAGAGGGCGCCGCACAAGGCTAACAATTGATTTTGTGTATTCTAGGCGCACCCTTCCCCACATATATGTAGGTGGGAGGGGAGGAGAGGCAGCTAGGTGGCACCCCAAGTAGGATCCGAATCCTACTTGGGGTTTCCCCAAGTGGCGCCACCCTTTCCTTTTTCCACCGGAGAAGAAAGGAAGGGGGAGAAGAGAAGGAAGGGGGGCTGAACCCCCTCTTCTCCTTCTCTAATTCGGCCACCTGTCATAGGGGGGCATGCCACCCCTTGTGGGCTGGTGTGCTCCCCTCTCATGGCCCATATATCCCCCCCCCCGGGTTTCCGGTAACCCCAGGTACTCCGATAAATACCCGATACATTTCGAAACACTTCCAGTGTCCGAATACTATCGTCCTATATATCAATCTTTACCTCTCGACCATTTTGAGACTCCTCGTCATGTCCGTGATCTTATCCGCGACTCTGAACAACATTCAGTCACCAAATCACATAACTCATATAATATAATATCGTCATCAAACATTAAGCGTGCGGACCTTACAGGTTTCAGAACTATGTAGACATGACCAAGACACCTCTCCAGTCAATAACCAATAGCGGAACCTAGATGCTAATATTGGATCCTACATGTTCTACGAAGATCTTTATCGGTTGAACCGTTATGACAACCTACATTATTCCCTTTGTCTGTCGGTATGCTACTTGCCCGAGATTCGATCGTCGTTATATCTATACCTAGTTCAATCTCGTTACTAGTGTGACGCCCGGATAATTAAGCTATAGTAAACCCACGTTAATGGTGCCATGTCATCACATTACGGTTGCTAATCCTCGGTTGATCCAAGTCACAATCCAAATTCAAATTTAAAATAAAAGTCCAAGATTCAAATTTCTCAAACACACAAAATAAAATGTTCAAAGTGTGCCAAATATTCCAGCCCTAATTATGGTGGTGACCCGAAACTTTTGTAAAATATTTAAATGCCCTTTTGTGAATATAACAACGGCTAAAAAGAATTATTAAATGCCTTTTAAATTATAAAGATACTAAACTATTTTATTTGAACCTCAAACTAAATGTGGCACTGGTATAATTAGTAAAACCATTTTAGGTGTTGTTCCTATATTTTATAAAGCTAATCACTATTCAAAAATAAAAGAGAACTAAAATAGTAAAAAGAATAAATGTAAAGCAGAAAACAAAACACAAAACAAAGGAAAACAAAATAAAAGGCTTCCCCGCTCCCCCTGGGACTCGGCCCATCCCACCCCAACCGGCCAGCCCACTCCCCCCCTCGCGGTCGTCTTCAGTTCGACCGACCGAGGGGCTTGCCCCAGCCGGACCACCTCGCTGGCGACGCCCTGGCGAGGGGATAAGACAGCCCCCCCCCT
>NC_041385.1:403960987-403977461 GCF_002162155.2 Triticum dicoccoides | reverse complement strand
GCCCAGATCCGCCATCGACGAACGCCGTCGTCGCCGCCATCCATCTCTACCATGACGACCGGCAACCACCGTGCCCGTTCGTCGAGTCCACGTGCTTCTCCGCCATCTACTACGCCGACGCCGGCGCCACCGCACTGAGCGCCGCCCCGTGGGCGCCTGAAGCCGCGTCACCCTCGCCACGCTCATCCCCGTCGCCTCGTTGTCCCCGGCTCCCTCACGCTTCACCGCCACTCTTCCCATCAATGGAGAGTGAGCCCCTCGCCGTATCCCCTTTTCCCCTGCCGTCCTTCATCACCGTGGCCGCGCCCGTGGCCACGTGCTACGCGCGAGCTCGCGCTCCCCGCATCGCAGTCCCTATGCGCCCTTGCACACCGTCGCGATCGCAGACCTCCGCTGCCCAAGCAGAAGCCATCGTCTGCCATGGCCACGAGCTCTTCGTAGTCGTGCTTTTTTTTCCCAAGTCTCTGGCCGCCCCAGTTCCCCCCTCGCGTGTGCACATCTGCCCGGGGTCGGGCCCCTGCTCTGCGTGCTTGCCCTGCTGCTGCTTCGCAAGCGGCTGCGCCGCAGCCTCGCGCTCGGCCATGCCCGTGCCGCCCAAGCTCCGGCCGTTGGCCGCAGTCCGCGCCCGTGCCACAGCGCCCGGAACGTGCCCCTTGGCCGTGACCGGTCGTCCCCTGGCCGCGGCCGCTTGTCCCCCCGGTCGCGTCTGCCTGGCCATGGCCGCGTCCGGGGCCTCTTCCCCTGTCGCGTGGCCGGACGACCCCGCCGCTCGCCGTTGCTGGCGGCTGCCGGCGGCCTCGCCGCGCCCAGCGGCCTCGCCTCCACGCTTGGGCGGGCTACGCTGCCCCCAGGTTCGCCCCGTCGGGCACCCGCACCCACACGCCCGATAACCTGCCCCGACTGGCCCCTGGCCCACTGCCAAGGGGGCCCCACGCCCCTGTTTTAAAAAAAGAAAATAAAAAATATTAATAAAAATAAGTAATTAATTAGTTAAATGATTGATTAACTTAATTAATTAATCTTAATTAACCTAATGAACTAGATTAGTTAGTTAAAACTATTAATTAGTTAGATGAGTCTATGACAGGGGGCCCCACCCCCTGTTGACCAGTCAAACGTTGACTGGTCAACTAGGACCCCCTGGACCCATTGGTCAGCCCCTGGGTGCACTCTCGGTGCACTACGCCGGGTGCACTTAGCAGTTTTTCTATTTTAGTTCGAATTTATAATAAATCTAGAATATTGTTTAAATCTTTGAAAAATCGTAGAAATTAAACCATAGATCAGATGAAAAAGTTTTCTACATGAAAGTTGCTCAGAATTTCGAGACGAATCCGGGTACGCGGTTCGTTCATCTGCCACACGTCTCTAGCATAGCGAACCTGCAAACTTTCTCCTCCGGTTCATCTGTCTGACAGACGTCCGGGACCGGGAAAACTTTCCCGGATGTTTCCCCCTTCGCCAGTATCGCCTAGCGTTGCGTTAGAACACGTCTAGCTTTGCTTGTTGTCCTGTTATGCTCTTGCTTGCTATGTATTTACTGTTTCTTCCCCCTCTTCTTCCCGGTAGAACCCGAGACGGCTGCCGATGCCGGTGTGATCGACTACGTCACCGACGACCCCTCCTTCTCGCCTGAGCAACCAGGCAAGCCCCCCCTTTGATCATCCCGATATCACCCATTCTATACTCTAATGCTTGCATTAGATTTTGCTGGTGTTATTGTTTAATCCTATTCTGATGCACAACCTGCTTTTGTACCTGCTTTTGTTACCTACCTGCTTATCCTAAACTGCTTAGTATAGGTTGGTTAGTGATCCATCAGTGACCCCCACTTGTCCTGTTGCCGCTGCTTTATCATCGATGCCTCGATCCACGTGATCAACGACCAGAGCTCGACACCTCACATCACATCACACCCCTTTAGTTGCTCGACTCTGCAGAGCTACTATCGAGTGCTGAGGGTGATCCCTCATAACGCACTCCTGATGATAATTCTATAGTGTAGCTATTCGGTTGTGGTCATCGAGGGTGATTTCCTCTTTCACCATTCCCGATACGGCTCTGTCGTTCAACACCTCAAGTGTGAACCTCGAGGGTGGTCCCTCTTACGTTCACCTTGATGATTACATTGAGTGGAATCCACTGGGGGTGATTCCTCGGGTTTTCCCCTTGATGCCTGGACACACAGTTACCTTGACTTTACTGGAGACCATTGTGAAAGCCGGGCGGGCCCGGAGAGCACCCGTGTGATGTGACAGTGGCGGCTGGCTGTTTAGCGATATCACCCGGGAGGGGGTGATAGCTCCAGACTTGTCCTGACAGCTGTCACTCCTATTAATAATGCACTAACAGGTTTGGGTATTTGTTCTGAGTTGGCCTTTGGCATTTACGCACTAACCACCACGCGAGAATGGTTATGGGCCTCGACACCGCGGTATTAGCCGAAGCTTTGTCAGACGTCCAGTTCAGTATTGCGGCACGGCCTGGTTGGCGCCCCAGTGGAGGTGGCCTGGATCGCCTTGCGCACAACGATCCGGAGTGCAACGGGCGATGGGCCCAGACCCCGGAGTGCTTAGGATGTAGACCGGCGGGGACCTCTCTGCTGAGCCTAGGTCGGGCTGCGACGTGATGATCTTCCAAGGGCGGGCATTGACCCCAGAAAGGTGTGTCCGGCCAGAGTGATCAAGCGTGTTGGGTAACATGGTGCACCCCTGCAGGGAAGATCTTTATTCGAATACCGTGTCCTCGGTAATGGACGTTCAAACTTGTATCCTGATCTTATACAACTAGAAATGGATACTTGATATGTGATGGATATGTGGCTCCGGGATTGCTTTCTCCCAGGGAGTCGAGGAAGGATCTCTGGGCATTGCTGCTACAACATGCTTGTTAATATAAACTGCTATTCTTTACTCTTCTACATGTTGCAAGACGCTTGGAGCTACTTGAAGATGCTAGTCTTCGATAGGCTAGGCCTTCCCCCCTTATTCTGGCATTCTGCAGTTCAGTGCACAGATACAGCCCTTCCATTTCATACCAATGCATACTAAGTATAGATCTGATGCTTGCGAGTACTTTGGATGAGTACTCACGGTTGCTTTGCTAACCCTTTCTCCTTCCTTCTTCTTTCCGGTTGATGCAACCATATGGTGGCCCCAGGAGTTAGATGCCACCCCCGACGACTACTGCTACTTCTCCGAGGGTGCCTACTACTACATGCAGACTGCCGACGACCAGGAGTAGTTTGGAGGTCCCAGGCGGGAGGCCTTGCCTCTTCGATCGTGTTGCTTTTGTGCTAGCCTTTTTAAGTCATCCTTGTTTAACTTATGTCTGTACTCAGATGTTGTTGCTTCCGCTAACTCGCTTCCATATCGAGCTTTTGTATTCGAGCCCTCGAGGCCCCTGGCTTGTAATATCAAGCTTGTATGTCTTTCTTTTGTGTATAGAGTTGTGTTGTGATATCTTCCCATGAGTCCCTGATCTTGATCGTACACGTTTGCATGTATGATTAGTGTACGATTGAATTGGGGGTGTCACAAGTTGGTATCAGAGCCGACTGCCTGTAGGAACCCCCTTTTCAACTCCTTGGCCGAAGTTGAGTCTAGTCTTTGGAAAACGGTTTTACTAACATGGCTGTGTGGCTTACGGGCCCACGTCGCCAAATGGGTGGTATTAGGATCTTTTACTCCTCGTTTATACTCTGGGACTCTGATCTCTCCTCTATTCGGGTTAAATGATTTGCTAACTCTAACATTAGGTTCTCGTAATCACATCCACCCAGAGATTTGTGTTACCCCTTTCTTGAATTGTGGGCCAAGACCGGCTTCTCAATGTTCACTGACCGCCGGATCCTCTTATCGAGGGCCACCCTGTGTCGCCACTTACAAATTCCTCGCTCTAGTTGTTTTCTCCGATGTTGATGTAGCATTTGCTATGTCCCGTTGTGGTATCCCTCTGTCGTGTGCATGCGTGTCGCCTAGTATGTCTAGGGTGTTCTCTTGTCCGAACTCACATGAACAACATGTAATTGGCTCTGTATATGTATCGGTATGTCTTCAATGACTACTACATTGTACATACCATGCCTTTGCTCATTGTTTCGATTCCATCATGAATGATTCCATACACTTGCACCAACCCTTGCTGAACTACCCCCTGTTGCATTTCAGCAGGATGGCTAGACCTGCTTGTCGTGGCCATGGTGGCGACAATCCACCACCTCCAGAATACATGGCCGAAATGATACAATAGTTTGATGTTGAATCACCAGTTCATGGTATGAGTCATGGCTTAGTTCCCTCGTCCCCATATGAACCAGCAACCAGTCTCTGTGACTTTGCAATGCTTTGCGTGTCTCAACCCTGTCATCTACCGTAGCTCAACTCAGCCCCTCGATGCTAATGACTGGCTATGTGACACCACTTTTGAGTTGGAGTCTGTTGATGTAAACCCTGCCAATTATGTCACCTTTGTGACTTACTACCTGAAAGGTCCCGTTGCTCAAAGCTGGGACCGCCACAGACATTCCTTACATGTTGGAACCGCCATCACTTGGCCAAAAATTCCAAGTTGCATTCCGCGGGCCAATGTCGAGCCACCATGGTTAGTCTCAACGTCCCCGCTAAAATTGAAGGGCTAGATTTCCATGTTTCCCCCATTGTTTTAAAGTCGTCCAATATCGACCTCATTCTGGGAATGGAATGGTTGAAAACCCATACCGCTTCTACCATTTGCGCCACTAAAACGTCCATCTACTACATCTTTCAATGAGATAGTAAGCTACCCATGCTCATCTTGTTCGAAATGCCGAAGCATGGATTTATTCCTAGGATGTTTGAAAACGCTCTAGTCGTTTGTGAATTTCAAGATGTCTTTCCAGAAGAACTATCAAGTCCATGGCCTTGAACGTGCTACAGTTAAATTTCCACTAAAGTTGTAGCAACATTTTTCTGCTTGGAAATTGTTGCGAGATCTTCATCGGCCATAACGTCTGAAGTATTCGTTACTCAGCTACATCTGGATCTCCGTCAGCAGCGATGTATGGAAACAATTACAGACTATGACTACGGTATTTCTTATACCCCTGGAAAGGCTAATGTAATAGCCAATGCCCTGAGTCGCAAGTCTCGTTGCAACAACCACATAGCTTGTAAAGCTCAACCCTGCAAGATGATCTCATTTACAGAGAGCATCCGGTCCATGTCTCGATCGAGCTGAACGTCAATCCCGTCTGAGGGCTATCAAATCTCTAAAAGTTCAGTGGTCAAATCATTCTGAAGATGAAGCCACTCGTGTACTCAAGGATCGTCTTTGAGACGAATACCTGATGTCCACTACACAACCTTCTTCTTGTAGACGTTGTTGGGCCTGCAAGTGCACAGGTTTGTAGGACAGTAGCAATTTTCCCTCAAGTGGATGACCTAAGGTTTATCAATCCGTAGGAGGCGTAGGATGAAGATGGTCTCTCTCAAGCAACCCTGCAACCAAATAACAAAGAGTCTCTTGTGTCCCCAACACACCCTATACAATGGTAAATTGTATAGGTGCACTAGTTCGGCAAAGAGATGGTGATACAAGTGCAAAATAGATAGTAGATATAGGTTTTTGTAATCTGAAAATATAAAAACAGCAAGGTAACTAAAGGTAAAAGTGAGCGTAAATGGTATTGCAATGATAGGAAACAAGGCCTAGGGTTCATACTTTCACTAGTGCAAGTTCTCTCAACAATAATAACATAGATAGATCATATAACAAGCCCTCAACATGCAACAAAGAGTCACTCCAAAGCCACTAATAGCGGAGAACAAAGGTAGAGATTATGGTAGGGTACGAAACCACCTCAAAGTTATTCTTTTGGATCAATCTATAAAAGAGTTCGTACTAGAATAATACCTTAAGACACAAATCAACCAAAACACTAATGTCACCTAGATACTCCATTGTCACCTCAAGTATCTGTGGGCATGATTATACGATATGCATCACACAATCTCAGATTCATCCAACCAACATAAAAGTACTTCAAAGAGTGCCCCAAAGTTTCTACCGGAGAGTCAAGAACGCGTGCCAACCCCTATGCATAGGTTCCCAATGTCACGAAACCCGCAAGTTGATCATCAAAACGTACATCAAGTGGCACATGATATCCCATTGTCACCACAGATAATCACGGCAAGACATACATCAAGTGTTCTCATAAAGACTCAATCCGATAAGATAACTTCAAAGGGGAAACTCAATTCATCACAAGAGAGTAGAGGGGGAGAAACATCATAAGATCCAACTACAATAGCAAAGCTCGGGATACATCAAGATTGTGCCATAGATGGAACACGAGAGAGAACACGAGAGAGAGAGAGAGAGAGAGATCAAACACATAGCTACTGGTACATACCCTCAGCCCCGAGGGTGAACTACTCCCTCCTCGTCATGGATAGCGCCGGGATGATGAAGATGGCCACCAGTGATGGGATCCCCCTCCAGCAGGGTGCCGGAACGGGCTCCCGAGAGGTTTTTGGTGGCTACAGAGGCTTGCGGTGGCGGAACTCCCGATTTATCTTCTTTTCTGGAAGTTTTAGGGTACGAGAGTATATATGGGTGCAGGGGGTACGTCGGAGGAGCTACGGGGGCCCCACGAGGCAGGGGGCGCGCCCGGGGGGGTGGGCTCGCCCCCACCCTCGTGGGCAGCCCGTATCTCCCCTGACGTGCACTCCAAGTTCCCTGGGTTGCTTTCCTTCCAAAAATAACTTCTCCAGTTGATTTTGTTCCGTTTTGACTCCGTCTGATATTCCTTTTCCTCGAAACACTGAAATAGGCATAAAACAGCAAATCTGGGCTGGGCCTTCGGTTAATAGGTTAGTCCCAAAAATAATATAAAAGTGGATAATAAAGCTCAATATTGCCTAAAATAGTAGATAAAGTAGCATGGAGCAATCAGAAATTATAGATACGTAGGAGACATATCAAGCATCCCCAAGCTTAATTCCTGCTCGTCCTCGACTATGTAAATGATAAAAAAGAATTTTTGATGCGGAGTGATACTTTGGCATAATTTCAATGTAAATCTTCTTAATTGTGGTATGAATATTCAGATCCGAAAGATTCAAGACAAAAGTTCATATTGACATAAAAATAATAATACTTCAAGCATACTAATAAAGCAATCATGTCTTCTTGAAATAACATGGCAAAAGAAAATTCATCCCTACAAAATCATATAGTTTGGCTATGCTTCATTTTCGTCACATAAAGATGTTCCCAACTTCTATACCCCCGATGACAAGCCAAGCAATTGTTTCATACTTAAATAATCTCAAACTTTTTCAACCTTCATGCAATACATGAGCGTCAGCCATGGATATAGCACTATGGGTGGAATAGAATATGATGATGGGGATTGTGTGGAGAATACAAAAAAGGAGAAAGTCTCACATTGACGCGGATAATCAACGGGCTATGGAGATGCCCATCAATTGATGTTAACATGAGGAGTAGGGATTGCCATGCAACGGATGCACTAGAGCTATGAATGCTCAACAAAAGAAAACTAGTGGGTGTGCATCCAACTCGCTTGCTCATGAAGACCTAGGGCATTTGAGGAAGCCCATCATAGGAATATACAAGCCAAGTTCTATAATGAAAAATTCCCACTAGTATAAAAAGACAACTTTATGAGACTCACTACATGGAGAACAAGGTGCTACTTTGAAGCACAATATATGAGACTCACTACACGAGGAACAAGGTGCTACTTTGAAGCACAAGCGTGGAAAAAGAGATAGTAGCATTGCCCCCTTTTTTTTCTTTTCTCTTTTTTCTCATTTTTTTGGGCCTTTCTTTTTTTTTGGCCTTTCTTCTCCTTTTTTTATTTGGGCAATGCTATAATAATGATGATCATCACACTTCTATTGATTACAACATAAGGATTACAACTCGAAACTTAGAACAAGATATGACTCTATATGAATGCCTCCGGCGGTGTACTGGGATGGTGCAATGAATCAAGAGTGACATGTATGAAAAATAATGCATGGTGGCTTTGCCACCAATACGATGTCAACTTCATGATCATGCAATGGCAATATGACAAAAGTAATGTATGTCATGATGATTATGATGGAAGTGGCATGGCAATATATTTCGGAATGGCTATGGAAATGCCATGACAGTCAGGTATGGTGGCTGTTTTGAGGAAGATATAAGGAGGTTTATGTGTGATAGAGCGTATCGTATCACGGGGTTTGGATGCACCGGCGAAGTTTGCACCAACTCTCAAGGTGAGAAAGGGCAATGCACGGTACCGAAGAGGCTAGCAAAGGCGGAAAGGTGAGAGTGCGTATAATCCATGGACTCAACATTAGTCAAAAGAACTCATATACTTGTTGCAAAAATTTAGAAGTCATCAAAAATCAAGTACTACGCACATGCTCTTAGGGGGATAGATTGGTAGGAAAAGACCACCGCTCGTCCCCGACCGCCACTCATAAGGATGCACAAGCCAGGTACACTTCATGTTTCAAATTTGTTACACAACTTTAACCATACGTGCATGCTACAGGACTTGCAAACTTCAACACAAGTATTTCTCAAATTCACAATTACCCAACTAGCACGACTTTGATATTATCACCTCCATATCTCAAAACAATTATCAAGCCTCAAACTTATCTTAGTATTCAATTCACTCAAAGGAAAGTTTCACATATCTTGAACACTATATTAACATTAAGAAAATTACCATGCTATTAATGACTCTCAAAATAATCTAAGTGAAGCATGAGAGTTCATCTATTTCTTAAAAATAAAACTACCAATATGCTCTAAAAGATATAAGTGATGCACTAGAGCAAATGACAAACTACTCCGAAAGATATAAGTGAAGATCAATGAGTAGCTAAATAATTATGTAACTATGCGAAGACTCTCTCTCATTAAAGAATTTCATAGCTTGATAATTTATTCAAACAGCAAGTAAAGCTAAAGAAAACATTGCAAGGATAGCACAACTCATGTGAAGAAGCAAAAACTTAGGCTCTACCGATACTAACTGATAGTTGTTGAAGAAGAAAGGTGGGATGCCTACCGGGGCATCCCCAAGCTTAGATGCTTGAGACTTCTTGAAATATTATCTTGGGGTGCCTTGGGCATCCCCAATCTTGAACTTTTGTGTCTCCTTAATTCCTCTCATATCATGGTTTCTCTTTTTATCAAAAGCTTCATTCACAACAAACTCAACAAGAACTCGTGAGATAGGTTAGTATAAACCAATGCAAAACCTTATCATTTTCTACTGTAACAAATCACTAAAAGTATTATTCAACATTTAATACTAAATGCCTCTGCATATTTAATACTCCTATCTTCAAATAGAATCATTAAACAAGCAAACATATGCAAACAATGCAACCATAACAGCAATCTGCCAAAACAGTACAGTCTGTAAAGAATGCAAGAGTCATCATACTTCCCTAACCCCAAAAAGTATGAACTAAAATTCCCACTGTAAAAAATTTATCAGAGCTCAATATGCAAAACGATTCAACATTATACCACTCTCTGACTTTTCTAGGGAATTTTTGCAACAGCGGTAAACTTTCCGTTTTCAAACAGCAACATGTATACTAGCAAAATAAGCATGGCAAAGGCTATCCTTGACTTCTTTATTGAAACTAAAGATGCAAAACATTATTATAACTAACAGAAAGCAAAAACTAACAAAATAAAATGACGCTCCAAGCAAAACACATATCATGTGGTGAATAAAAATATAGCTCCAAGTAAAGTTACCGATAGACGAAGACGAAAGAGGGGATGCCTTCCGGGGCATCCCCAATCTTAGGCTCTTGGTTGTCCTTGAATATTACCTTGGGGTGCCTTGGGCATCCCCAAGCTTAGGCTCTTGCCACTCCTTATTCCATAGTCCATCGAATCTTTACCCAAAACTTGAAAACTTCACAACACAAAACTTAACAGAAAACTCGTAAGCTCCGTTACTATAAGAAAGCAAAACAACCACTTAGGTACTGTAATGAACTCATTCTAAATTCATATTGGTATAATATCTACTGTATTCCAACTTATCTATGGTTCATACCCTCCGATACTACTCATAGATTCATCAAAATAAGCAAACAACACATAGAAAACAGAATCTGTCAAAAACAGAACAGTATGTAGTAATCTGTATCAAACGTATACTTCTGGAGATCCAAACATTCTACCAAATTAGGAAGACCTGAGCAGTTCGTGTACCAATCTAGAGCAAAAAGAATCAGATCATAAGCATGTTTCTGTGAATTAACAAAACTAATTTACTGGGTGCAAAAGTTTCTGTTTTTCAGCAGGATCAACACAACTATCACCGTGAGCCATCCTAAAGGTCTTACTTGGCACTTTATTGAAACAAAACCTATAAAACATAATTACTACAGTAGCATAATCATGTGGACACACAAAAACAGTAAGGGTAAATATTGGGTTGTCTCCCAACAAGCGCTTTTCTTTAATGCCTTTCTAGCTAGGCATGATGATGACAATGATGCTCACATAAAAGATAAGAATTGAAACATAACAGGAGCATCATGAAGCATATGACTAGCACATTTAAGTCTAACCCACTTCCTATGCATAGGGATTTTGTGAGCAAACAACTTATGGGAACAATAATCAACAAGCATAGGAAGGTAAAACAAGCATAGCTTCAAGATTTTCAACACATAGAGAGGAAACTTGACATTATTGCAATTCCTACAAGCATATGTTCCTCCCTCATAATAATTTTCAGTAGCATCATGAATGAATTAAACAATATAACCAGCACCTAAAGCATTATTTTCATGATCTACAAGCATAGAAAATTCACTACTCTCCACATAGGCAAAATTCTTCTCATGAATAATAGTGGGAGTATCATAAGAGATTTGAACACTAAAAATTGTTTCCACATTAAAAGAGTAATGTTTAGAAAAAGGGTAATCATAATCATGACAAGATTTGTAAATATAATCATCACTACTTTTTATAGCATAAGTTTCATCACAATAATCATCATAAGTAGCAACTTCGTTCTCATCATAATCGATTGAAACCTCTCCCAAGATAGTGGAATCAAATAAAGTTGACACTCTTCCAAATCGACTTTCGTATTCATCACAATAAAATTCAACATCCTCCAAAATAGTGGGATCACTACTTCCTAAAGTTGACTCTCTTCCGAACCCACTTTCATCAATATAATCATCATAGGGAGGAGGCATGCTATCATCATAACAACTTTGCATATCACAACTTGGGATGCTAAAAATATCATCTTCATTAAACATAGAATCCCCAAGCTTGGGACAAACATTAATTCCAGGAAATATATTCTCAAATATTTCATCCTCATCAAACATAGCTTCCCCAAGCTTGGGCCCTTTCATATCATAAGCATAATCACTCTCATCATTAAAAATATGGATAGCACCAATAGTATAGCAATTATCATCATCACAAGTAGTAGTAGGAGAAACATCATTTGGGAGGGATACCTTTTTACCTTTGTTGCTCCTTCTTTTCTTTTTCTTCTTCACATTATGTGTAGGTTCAATCTTCCTCTTTGAGCTCCTTATTAATGAGATTGGTTGAATAGAAAGCTCCTCCTCATTACCTGATTCATCATAAGAAATAATAGGAGGAGATTGGGAAGCCTGTTCCCTTTCATTAGTATTCTCATCATCTTCCATTTGCTTTCTTTTCTTTAGGTAATTGGCAATATAAGGATTTTCAATGCAATTCACTGCACAATACATATAAATCTTCTCTAGATCAAAATCAAGAAATCTATCAAGATTAAATTTTGGAATACCCTCAGTTATACGTTTCATTTCTTCATAACCCAAAAGAAGGCTAAGCTCTTTATGATGCTCAAGGGTAATCAAATTATCACAATATTTGGAAACGACTTGATCATGAAACAAATAGCATTGGAGCTTTAAATGACCATGTTCATTGCAAAGTTCACAAGGGGTACTATAAATATTGAATCTTTCAGCACATTCATCTAGCTCTTCTTGCAACCATTTGGTTTCTAAGTACTTATGCCTCTTGCAATAAATATCTTCTCTATTTGGTGTGTTCATGCAAACATGCAATCCACAAAAGTTGACATGCTCATAAGAGATATTTTCATCATAACTAGTGCAATCACCATTCGCATCATGGATATTCAAAGAATTCGTACCAACAACATTGCAATCATGCTCATAATTCAAACATTTAGTGCCAAACAATTTAATGCATTCTTCTTCTAACACTTTGGCACAATTTTTCTTTCCATCATACTCACGAAAGATATTAAAAAGATGAAGCGTATGAGACAAACTTAACTCCATTTTTTTTGTAATTTTCTTTCATAAACTAGACTAGTGCTAAAACAAGAAACAAAAAGATTCGATTGCACGATCTAAAGATATACCTTCAAGCACTCACCTCCCCGGCAACGGTGCCAGAAAAGAGCTTGATGTCTACTACATAACCTTCTTCTTGTAGACGTTGTTGGGCCTGCAAGTGCACAGGTTTGTAGGACAGTAGCAATTTTCCCTCAAGTGGATGACCTAAGGTTTATCAATCCGTAGGAGGCGTAGGATGAAGATGGTCTCTCTCAAGCAACCCTGTAACCAAATAACAAAGAGTCTCTTGTATCCCCAACACACCCAATACAATGGTAAATTGTATAAATGCACTAGTTCGGCGAAGAGATGGTGATACAAGTGCAAAATAGATAGTAGATATAGGTTTTTGTAATATGAAAAATATAAAAACAGCAAGGTAACTAAGGGTAAAAGTGAGCGTAAACGGTATTGCAATGATAGGAAACAAGACCTAGGGTTCATACTTTCACTAGTGCAAGTTCTCTCAACAATAATAACATAGATAGATCATATAACAAGCCCTCAACATGCAACAAAGAGTCACTACAAAGCCACTAATAGCGGAGAACAAACGTAGAGATTATGGTAGGGTACGAAACCACCTCAAAGTTATTCTTTCGGATCAATCTATAAAAGAGTTCGTACTAGAATAACACCTTAAGACACAAATCAACCAAAACCCTAATGTGACCTAGATATTCCATTGTCACCTCAAGTATCCGTGGGCATGATTATACGATATGCATCACACAATCTCAGATTTTCATCCAACCAACATAAAAGTACTTCAAAGAGTGCCTCGAAGTTTCTAACGGAGAGTCAAGAACGCGTGTCAACCCCTATGCACAGGTTCTCAATGTCACAAAACCCGCAAGTTGATCACCAAAACGTACATCAAGTGGCACATGATATCCCATTGTCACCACAGATAATCACAGCAAGACATACATCAAGTGTTCTCATAAAGACTCAATCCGATAAGATAACTTCAAAGGGGAAACTCAATTCATCACAAGAGAGTAGAGGGGGAGAAACATCATAAGATCCAACTACAATAACAAAGCTCGGGATACATCAAGATCGTGCCATTGATGGAACACGAGAGAGAACACGAGAGAGAGAGATCAAACACATAGCTACTGGTACATACCCTCAGCCCCGAGGGTGAACTACTCCCTTCTCGTCATGGATAGCGCCGGGATGATGAAGATGGCCACCGGTGATGGGATCCCCCTCCGGCAGGGTGCCGGAACGGGCTCCCGAGAGGTTTTTGGTGGCTACAGGGGCTTGCGGCGGCGGAACTCCCGATCTATCTTCTTTTCTGGAAGTTTTAGGGTACGAGAGTATATATGGGTGCAGGGGGTACGTCGGAGGAGCTACGGGGGCCCCACGAGGCAAGGGGCGCGCCCGGGGGGGTGGGCATGCCCCCCACCCTCATGGGCAACCTGTATCTCCCCTGACGTGCACTCCAAGTTCCCTGGGTTGCTTTCCTTCCAAAAAATAACTTCTCCAGTTGATTTCGTTCCGTTTTGACTCCGTCTGATATTCCTTTTCCTCGAAACACTGAAATAGGCATAAAACACCAAATCTGGGCTGGGCCTCCGGTTAATAGGTTAGTCTCAAAAATAATATAAAAGTGGATAATAAAGCCCAATATTGCCTAAAACAGTAGATAAAGTAGCATGGAGCAATCAAAAATTATAGATATGTTGGAGACGTATCAATACCCCGTTTTGTTTCCGTCTACCTCTTAAATCTCAGGACGAGATTTCTTATAGTGGAGGAGAATTGTAACGCCCGGATAATTAAGCTATAGTAAACCCTTGTTAATGGTGCCATGTCATCACATTACTGTTGCTAATCCTCGGTTGATCCAAGTCACAATCCAAATTCAAATTTGAAATAAAAGTCCAAATTCAAATTTCTCAAACACGCAAAATAAAATGTTCAAAGTGTGCCAAATATTACAGCCCTAATTATGGTGGTGACCCAAAACTTTTGTAAAATATTTAAATGCCCTTTTGTGAATATAACAACGGCTAAAAAGAATTATTAAATGCTTTTTAAATTATAAAGATACTAAACTATTTTATTTGAACCTCAAACTAAATGTGGCAGTGGTATAATTAGTAAAACCATTTTAGGTGTTGTTCCTATATTTTATAAAGCTAATCACTATATTTGGTTGATCCATTTTAGGTCACAAGGGGTATACAAGGAGATATACCATGGTGTATGCTCTTTGCGGATGATGTGGTGCTAGTTGACGATAGTCGGATGGGGGTAAATAGGAAGTTAGAGTTATGGAGACAAACCTTGGAATCGAAAGGGTTTAGGCTTAGTAGAACTAAAACCGAGTACATGATGTGCGGTTTCAGTACTACTAGCTGTGAGGAGGAGGAGGTTAGCCTTGATGGCCAGGTGGTACCTCGGAAGGACACCTTTCGGTATTTGGGGTCAATGTTGCAGGAGGATGGGGGTATTGATGAAGATGTGAACCATCGAATCAAAGCCGGATGGATGAAGTGGCGCCAAGCTTCTGGCATTCTCTGTGACAAGAGAGTGCCACAAAAGCTAAAAGGCAAGTTCTATAGGACGGCGGTTCGACCCGCAATGTTGTATGGCACGGAGTGTTGGCCGACTAAAAGGCGACATGTTCAACAGTTAGGTATGGCGGAGATGCGTATGTTGAGATGGATGTGTGGCCACACGAGGAAGGATCGAGTCCGGAATGATGATATACGAGATAGAGTTGGGGTAGCACCAATTGAGGAGAAGCTTGTCCAACATCGTTTGAGATGGTTTGGGCATATTCAGCGCAGGCCTCCAGAAGCTCCAGTGCATAGCGGACGGCTAAAGCGTGCGGAGAATGTCAAGAGAGGGCGGGGTCGACCGATTTTGACATGGGAGGAGTCCGTTAAGAGAGACCTGAAGGATTGGAGTATCGACAAAGAGCTAGCTATGGACAGGGGTGCGTGGAAGCTTGCTATCCATGTGCCAGAGCCATGAGTTGGTTGCGAGATCTTATGGGTTTCACCTCTAGCCTACCCCAACTTGTTTAGGACTAAAGGCTTTGTTGTTGTTGTTGTTGTTGTAATCACTATTCAAAAATAAAAGAAAACTAAAATAGTAAAAAGAATAAATGTAAAGCAGAAAACAAAACACAAAACAAAGGAAAATAAAATAAAAGGCCTCCCCACTCCCCCTGGGCCTCAGCCCATACCACCCCAAGCGGCCAGCTCACTCCCCCCTCGCGGTCGTCTTCTGTTCGACTGACCGAGGGGCTTGCCCCAGCCGGACCACCACGCCGGCGACGCCCCGGCGAGGGGCTAAGGCAGGCCCCCCCCTCTCGGCCTCATAAGCCCCACTCCCCCCCCACGCGTAGATATTTTCCCTCGCCCCCTCTCTCCCTCGTCACACTCCCTCGTGCCCAGATCCGCCATCGACGAACGCTGTCGTCGCCACCATCCGTCTCCACCATGACAACCGGCAACCACCGTGCCCGTTCGTCGAGTCCGCGTGCTTCTCCGCCATCTACTACGCCGACGCCGGCGCCACCGCACCGAGCGCCGCCCCGTGGGCGCCTGAAGCCGCGTCGTCGTTGCCACGCTCATCCCTATCGCCTCGTCGTCCCCGGCTCCCTCACGCTTCACCGCCACTCTTCCCATCAACGAAGGGTGAGCCCCTCGCCGTATCCCCTTTTCCCCTGCCGTCCTTCATCACCGTGGCCGCGCCCGTGGCCGCGTGCTACGCGCGAGCTCGCGCGCCCCGCATCGCAGTCCCTATGCGCCCTTGCACACCGTCGCGACCGTAGACCTCCGCCGCCCAACCAGAAGCCATCGTCCGCCATGGCCACGAGCTCTTCGTAGTCGTGCTTTTTTTCCCCGCGTCTCTGGCCGCCCCAGTTCCCCCCTCGTGCGTGCACATCTGCCCGGGGTCGGGCCCCTGCTCTGCGTGCTTGCCCTGCTGCTGCTTCGCCAGCGGCTGCGCCGCAGCCTCGCGCTCGGCCACGCCCGTGCCGCCCAAGCTCCGGCCGTTGGCCGCGGTCCGCGCCTGCGCCACGG
>NC_041385.1:403951828-403960895 GCF_002162155.2 Triticum dicoccoides | reverse complement strand
CGCCACGGCGCCCGGAACGCGCCCCCTGGCCGTGACCGGCCATCCCCTGGCCGCGCCCGCTTGTCCCTCCGGTCGCGCCTGCCTGGCCATGGCCGCGTCCGGGGCCTCTTCCCCTGTCGCGTGGCCGGATGACCCCGCCGCTCGCCGTTGCTGGCGGCTGCCGGCGCCTCGCCGCGCCCAGCGGCCTCGCCTCCACGCCTGGGTGGGCTACGCTGCCCCCAGGTTCGCCCCGTCGGGCACCCGCACCCACACGCCCGATAACCCGCCCCGGCTGGCCCCTGGGCCACTGCCAAGGGGGCCCCACGCCCCTGTTTAAAAAAAGAAAAGAAAAAAATATTAATAAAAATAATTAATTAGTTAGTTAAATGATTGATTAACTTAATTAATTAATCTTAATTAACCTAATGAACTAGATTAGTTAGTTAAAACTATTAATTAGTTAGATGAGTCTATGACAGGGGTATGCAGGGGGCCCACCCCCTGTTGACCAGTCAAACGTTGACTGGTCAACTGGGACCCCCTGGACCAATTGGTCAGCCCCTGGGTGCACTCTGGGTGCACTACACCGGAAGCACTTAGCAGTTTTGCTATTTTAATTCGAATTAATAATAAATCTAGAGTATTGTTTAAATCTTTGAAAAATCATAGAAATTAAACCGTAGCTCGGATGAAAAAGTTTTCTACATGAAAGTTGCTCAGAATTTCGAGACGAATCCGAGTACGTGGTCCATTCGTCTGCCACACGTCTCTAGCATAGCGAACTTGCAAACTTTCTCCTCCGGTTCATTTGTGTGACATACGTCCGGGACCGGGAAAACTTTCCCGGATGTTCCCCCTTCGCCAGTATCGCCTAGCGCTGCGTTAGAACACGTCTAGCTCTGCCTGTTGTCCTGTTCTTCTCATGCTTGCTATGTATTTACTGTTTCTTTCCCCTCTTCTTCCTGGTAGACCCCGAGACGGCTGCCGATGCCGCTGTGATCGAGTATGTCACCGACGACCCCTCCTTCTCGCCTGAGCAACCAGGCAAGCCCCCCCTTTGATCGTCCCGATATAGCCCATTCTATACTCTCATGATTGCATTAGATTTTGCTACTGTTATTGTTTGCTCCTATTCTGATGCATAGCCTGCTCTTGTTACCTACCTGCTTATCCTAAACTGCTTAGTATAGGTTGGTTAGTGATCCATCAGTGACCCCCACTTGTCCTTGTTGCCCCTTCTTCATCATTGATGCCTCGATCAACGTGATCGACAACCAGAGCCCGACACCTCACATCACATCATGCCCCTTTAGTTGCTCGACTCTGCAGAGCTACTATCGAGTGCCGAGGGTGATTACTCATAACGCACTCCTGATGATAATTCTGTAGTGTAGCTATTCGATCGTGGTCATCGAGGATGATTTCCTCTTTCACCATTCCCGATACGGCTCTGTCGTTCAACACCTCAAGTGTGAACCTCGAGGGTGGTCCCTCTTACATTCACCTTGATGATTACATTGAGTGGAATCCACCGGGGGTGATTCCTCGGGTTTTCCCCTTGATGCCTGGACACACAGTTACCTTGACTTTATTGGAGACCGTTGTGAAAGCCAGGTGGGCCCGAAGAGCACCCGTGCGATGTCATAGTGGCGGCTGGCTGTTTAGCGGTATCACCCGAGAGGGGTTGATAGCTCCGGACTTGTCCCGACAGCCGTCACTGCTTTTAATAATGCACTAACAGGTTTGGGTATTTGTTTTGAGTTGGCCTTTGGCCTTTACGCACTAACCACCACGCGAGAATAGTTATGGGCCTCGACGCTGCAGTATCAGCCGAAGCTTTGTCACACGTCCAGTTCAGCATTGCGGCACGGCCTGGTCGGCGCCCCAGTGGAGGTGGCCTAGATCGCCCTGCGCGCAACGATCCGGAGTGCAACGGGTGATGGGCCCAGACCCTAGAGTGCTTAGGATGTAGACCGGCGGGGACCTCTCTATTGAGCCTAGGTCGGGCTGCGACGTGTTGATCTTTCGAGGGCGGGCATTGACCCCAGAAATGTGTGTCTGGCCAGAGTGATCGAGCGTGTTGGGTAACGTGGTGCACCCCTGCAGGGAAGATCTTTATTCGAATACCGTGTCCTCGGTAATGGACGTTCAAACTTGTATCCTGATCTTATACAACTAGAAATGGATACTTGATATGTGATGGATATGTGGCTCCGGGATTGCTTTCTCCCAGGGAGTCGAGGAAGGATCTCTGGGCATTGCTGCTACAACATGCTTGTTAATATAAACTGCTATTCTTTACTCTTCTACATGTTGCAAGACGCTTGGAGCTACTTGAAGATGCTAGTCTTCGATAGGCTAGGCCTTCCCCCCTTATTCTGGCATTCTGCAGTTCAGTGCACAGATACAGCCCTTCCATTTGATACCAATGCATACTAAGTATAGATCTGATGCTTGCGAGTACTTTGGATGAGTACTCACGGTTGCTTTGCTAACCCTTTCTCCTTCCTTCTTCTTTCCGGTTGATGCAACCATATGGTGGCCCCAGGAGTTAGATGCCACCCCCGACGACTACTGCTACTTCTCCGAGGGTGCCTACTACTACATGCAGACCGCCGATGACCAGGAGTAGTTTGGAGGTCCCAGGCGGGAGGCCTTGCCTCTTCGATCGTGTTGCTTTTGTGCTAGCCTTTTTAAGTCATCCTTGTTTAACTTATGTCTGTACTCAGATATTGTTGCTTCCGCTAACTCGCTTCCATATCGAGCTTTTGTATTCGAGCCCTCGAGGCCCCTGGCTTGTAATATCAAGCTTGTATGTCTTTCTTTTGTGTATAGAGTTGTGTTGTGATATCTTCCCATGAGTCCCTGATCTTGATCATACACGTTTGCGTGTATGATTAGTGTACGATTGAATTGGGGGTGTCACAAGTTGGTATCAGAGCCGACTGCCTGTAGGAACCCCCTTTTCAACTCCTTGGCCGAAGTTGAGTCTAGTCTTTGGAAAACGGTTTTACTAACATGGCTGTGTGGCTTACGGGCCCACGTCGCCAAATGGGTGGTATTAGGATCTTTTACTCCTCGTTTATACTCTGGGACTCTGATCTCTCCTCTATTCGGGTTAAATGATTTGCTAACTCTAACATTAGGTTCTCGTAATCACATCCACCCAGAGATTTGTGTTACCCCTTTCTTGAATTGTGGGCCAAGACCGGCTTCTCAATGTTCACTGACCGCCGGATCCTCTTATCGAGGGCCACCCTGTGTCGCCACTTACAAATTCCTCGCTCTAGTTGTTTTCTCCGATGTTGATGTAGCATTTGCTATGTCCCGTTGTGGTATCCCTCTGTCGTGTGCATGCGTGTCGCCTAGTATGTCTAGGGTGTTCTCTTGTCCGAACTCACATGAACAACATGTAATTGGCTCTGTATATGTATCGGTATGTCTTCAATGACTACTACATTGTACATACCATGCCTTTGCTCATTGTTTCGATTCCATCGTGAATGATTCCATACACTTGCACCAACCCTTGCTGAACTACCCCCTGTTGCATTTCAGCAGGATGGCTAGACCTGCTTGTCGTGGCCATGGTGGCGACAATCCACCACCTCCAGAATACATGGCCGAAATGATACAATAGTTTGATGTTGAATCACCAGTTCATGGTATGAGTCATGGCTTAGTTCCCTCGTCCCCATATGAACCAGCAACCAGTCCCTGTGACTTTGCAATGCTTTGCGTGTCTCAACCCTGTCATCTACCGTAGCTCAACTCAGCCCCTCGATGCTAATGACTGGCTATGTGACACCACTTTTGAGTTGGAGTCTGTTGATGTAAACCCTGCCAATTATGTCACCTTTGTGACTTACTACCTGAAAGGTCCCGTTGCTCAAAGTTGGGACCGCCACAGACATTCCTTACATGTTGGAACCGCCATCACTTGGCCAAAAATTCCAAGTTGCATTCCGCGGGCCAATGTCGAGCCACCATGGTTAGTCTCAACGTCCCCGCTAAAATTGAAGGGCTAGATTTCCATGTTTCCCCCATTGTTTTAAAGTCGTCCAATATCGACCTCATTCTGGGAATGGAATGGTTGAAAACCCATACCGCTTCTACCATTTGCGCCACTAAAACGTCCATCTACTACATCTTTCAATGAGATAGTAAGCTACCCATGCTCATCTTGTTCGAAATGCCGAAGCATGGATTTATTCCTAGGATGTTTGAAAACGCTCTAGTCGTTTGTGAATTTCAAGATGTCTTTCCAGAAGAACTATCAAGTCCATGGCCTTGAACGTGCTACAGTTAAATTTCCACTAAAGTTGTAGCAACATTTTTCTGCTTGGAAATTGTTGCGAGATATTCATCGGCCATAAAGTCTGAAGTATTCGTTACTCAGCTACATCTGGATCTCCGTCAGCAGCGATGTATGGAAACAATTACAGACTATGACTACGGTATTAAAATAAAGATCTATGCCAACTCTACAAACACCTTTGGAGATGCCTGTAGAGCATCTTTATAATCACCCAGTTATGTTGTGACGTTTGACAACACACAAGGCATTCCTCCAGTATCTGGGAGTTGCATAATCTCATAGTCGAAGGAATATGTATTTGACATGAAGAAAGCAATAGCAATAAAACTGAACAATCATTATGCTAAGCTAATGGATGGGTATTGTCCATCACATCATTCTTCTAATGATGTGATCTCGTTATCAAATGACAACTCATGTCCATGGTTAGGAAACCTTAACCATCTATGATCAACGAGCTAGTCTAGTAGAGGCTCACTAGGGACATAGTGTTTGTTTATGTATTCACACATGTATCAAGGTTTTTGATCAATACAATTCTATCATGAATAATAAACCTTTATCATGAATAAGGATATATAAAATAACAACTTTATTATTGTCTCTAGGGCATATTTCCTTCACTCTCCTACTTGCACTAGAGTCAATAATCTAGTTCACATCGTCATGTGATTAACACCCATAGTTCACATCACCATGTGACCAATACCCAAAGAGTTTACTAGAGTCAATAATCTAGTTCACATCGCTATGAGATTAACACCCAAAGAGTACTAAGGTGTGATCATGTTTTCTTGTGAGAGAGGTTTAGTCAACGGGTCCGCCACATTCAGATATGTATGTATTTTGCAAATTTTAATGTCTACAATACTCTGCATGGAGCTACTCTAGCTAATTGCTCCCACTTTCAATAGGTATCTAGATTGAGACTCAGAGTCATTTGGATCGGTGTAAACACTTGCATCGACGTAACTCTTTACGATGAACTCTTTATCACTTCCATAACTTTGAGAGAGGATAATTTTGACCGCTGTCTAGTGATCTACTCCTGGATCACTATCGTACCCCCTTGCCAAACTCATTGGCAAGGCACACAACAGGTCTGGTACATAGCATGGCATACTTTATAGAACCTAAGGCTGAGGCATAGGGAATGACTTTGATTCTCTCTCTATCTTCTGCTGTGGTCGGGCTTTGAGTCTTACACAACTTCACACCTTGCAACACAGACAAGAACCCTTTCTTTGACTAACCCATTTTTGAACCTTTTAAAACTTTGTCAAGGTATGTGCTTTGTGAAAGTCCTATTAAGCATTTCGATTTACCCTTATAGATCTTGATGCTCAATATATAAGTAGCTTCACCGAGGTCTTTCATGGAAAAACTCTTTTTTCAAGTATCCTTTTATGCTATCATGAAATTTTATATAATTTCCAATCAACAATATGTCATCCAGATATAACATCAGAAATGCTACAGAGCTCCCACTCACTTTCTTGTAAATACAGGCTTAGCCGCAAGTCTGTATAAAACCATATGCTTTGATAATCTCATCAAAGCGTATATTCCAACTCTAAGATGCTTTGCACCAGTCCATAGATGGATCGCTGGAGCTTGCGCGCTTTGTTAGCACTTTAGGATCGACAAAATCTTCTGGTTGCATCATATACAACTCTTCTTTGAGATATCCATTAAGGAATATAGTTTTGACATCCATTTGCCAGATTTCATAATCATAAAATGTGGCAATTGCTAACATGATTCGGACGGACTTAAGCATTGCTATGGGTGAGAAAGTCTCATCATAGTCAACTCCTTGAACTTGTCGCAAACCTTTTGTAACAAGTCAAGCTTTGTAGACAGTAATATTACCATCAGCGTCAGTCTTCTTCTTGAAGATCCATTTATTCTCTATGGCTTTCTGGTCATCGAGCAAGTCCACCAAAGTCCACACTTTGTTCTTATACATGGATCCTATATTAGATTTCATGGCCTCAAATCATCTTTCGGAATCTAGGCTCATCACAGCTTCTTCATAGTTCGTAGGTTCGCCATGGTTTAATAACATGACTTCCAGGACAGGATTATCGTACCACTCTAGTGTGGAACGTGTTCAGGTTGACCTACGAAGTCCACTAGTAACTTGATCTGAAGTTTCATGATCATCATCATTAGCTTCCTCTCTAGTTGGTGTAGGCATCACGGGAATGGATTTATCTAATGTGCTACTTTCCAATTTGAGAGAAGGTACGATTAGCTTAGCAAGTTCTACTTTCCTCCCACTCACTTCTTTCAAGAGAAACCCCTTCTCTAGAAAGGTTCCTTTCTTGGCAACAAAGATTTTTTCCTTCGGATCTATAGTAGAAGGTATACCCAATTGTTTCCTTAGGTATCCTATGAAGGTGCACTTCTCTGATTTGGGTTCTAGCTTATCAGGCTTAAGCCTTTTGGCATAACTGTCGCAACCCCAAACTTTAAGAAATGACAACTTAGGTTTCTTGCCAAACCACAATTCATATAGTGTCGTCTCAAACGGATTTAGATGGTGCTCCATTTAATGTGAATGCAGCTGTCTCTAATGCATAACCCCAAAATGATAGTGGTAAATCAGTAAGAGACATCATAGATCGCGCCATATCTAGTAAAGTACAGTTACGACGTTCGGACACACCATTACGCTATGGTGTTCCAGGTGGAGTGAGTTGTGAAACTATTCCACATTGTTTTAAATGAAGGCCAAACTCGTAACTCAAATATCCGCCTCTATGATCAGATTGTAGAAACTTTATTTTCTTGTTATGATGATTCTCCACTTCACTCTGAAATTCTTTGAACTTTTCAATTGTTTCAGACTTGTTTTTCATTAAGTAGATATACCCATATCTTCTCAAATCATCCGTGAAGGTAAAAAAATATTGAAACCCGTCGTGTGCTTCAACACTCGTCGAACCGCATACATCAGTATGTATTATTTTCAATAAGTCATTGGCTCGCTCCATTGTTCCGGAGAATGGAGTTTTAGTCATCTTTCGCATGAGGCATGGTTCGCAAGTATCAAATGATTCATAATTAAGTGATTCCAAAAGTCCATCTGCAGGGAGTTTCTTCATGCGATTTACACCAATATGACCTAAACTGCAGTGCCACAAGTATGTTGCACTATCGATATTAACTTTGCATCTTTTGGCATCAATATTATTAATATGTGTATCACTATGATCGAGATTCAGTAAACCATTCACATTGGGTGTATGACCATAGAACAACAATTATTTTTTGACTTAAATGAATAACTGTATCGCAATAAACATGATCCAATCATATTCATGCTCAACGCAAACACCAAATAACATTTGTTTAGGTCCAACTAATCCCGAAGGTAGAGGGAGTGTGCGGTGGTGGTCTTATCAACCTTGGAATCACTTCCAACACACATCGTCACCTCGCCCTTAACTAGTCTCTGTTCATTTTGCAACTCCTATTTCGAGTTACTAATCTTAGCAACTGGACCACTATCAAATACCCTGGGGTTACTATGAACACTAGTAAAGTACACATCAATAACATGTATATCAAATATACCTTTGTTCACTTTGCCATTCTTCTTATTTGCCAAGTACTTGGGGTAGTTCCGCTTCCAGTGATCATTCCCTTTGCAGTAAAAACACTTAGTTTCAGGCTTAGGTTTAGCATTGGGCTTCTTCACGGGATTGGCAACTTGCTTGTCATTCTTCTTGAAGTTCCCTTTCTTTTCCTTTGCCCTTTTTCTTGAAACTATTGGTCTTGGTGACCATCAACACTTGATGCTCTTTCTTGATTTCTACCTTCGCCGATTTCAGCATCGTGAAGAGCTCGGGAATCTTTTCCGTTATACCTTGCACATTATAGTTCATCACAAAATCTGTCAATCACTACCTTATCTGGAAGATTAACTCCCACTTGATTCAAGCGATTGTAGTTGATAACCCACAAGTATAGGGGATCGCAATAGTTTTAGAGGGTAGAGTATTCAACCCAAATTTATAGATTCGACAAGGGGAGCCAAAGAATATTTGAAGGTATTAGTAGCTAGGTTGTCAATTCAACCACACCTGAAGATTAATTATCTACAGCAAAGTAATTAGTAGCATAGTAGTATGATAGTTTTGATGACAGCAGCAGTAGTAATGGTAACAGTAACAGTGGTAGCAGTGACGATAGCAGTAGCAACAATATTAACTTAGCAAGAACAATATATGATAAATTCATAGGCATTGGATCGGTGACTCGTTGGATGATATTCATCATGAGACAGTTATAACCTAGGGCGATACGGCACTAGCTCTAGTTCATAAATATAATGTAGGCATGTATTCCGTAAATAGTCATACGTTCTTATGGAAAGAACTTGCATGACATCTTTTGTCCTACCCTCCCGTGGCAGCGAGGTCCTATTGGAAACTAAGGGATATTAAGGCCTCCTTTTAATAGAGAACCGGAACAAAGCATTAACACATGGTGAATACATGAACTCCTCAAATTACGGTCATCATCGGGAGTGGTCCCGACTATTGTCACTTCGGGGTTGCCGGATCATAACACGTAGTAGGTGACTATAACTTGCAAGATCGGATCTAGAACATGGATATAATGGTGATAACATAAATGGTTCAGATCTGAAATCATGGCACTCGGGCCCAAAGTAACAAGCATTAAGCATGGCAAAGTCATAGCTACATCAATCTCAGAACATAGTGGATACTAGGGATCAAGCCCTAACAAAACTAGCTC
>NC_041385.1:403944245-403951462 GCF_002162155.2 Triticum dicoccoides | reverse complement strand
AGCCCAAAACGGACTCCAGATCTACCCTCCCGAGGAAGAACAGGGCTTGGCGGTGGCTCCATCTCGTGAAATGCGATAATTCTTTCTCCCTCTTTTTTTTCTGGAAATATGGGATTTCGTAGCATCGGTTTGAGGGTCAGCGGGAACACCAGGTGGGAAGCACCCACCTAGGCGCGGCTGAGGGGCTGGCGCGCCCTGGTGGGTTGTGCCCACCCAGGTACCCCCCCCCAGGTCCATCCTGCTCTAGAAATTCTCTTATTTGATATAAAAAAACCCTCGCAAAGTTTCGTTCCATTCCGAGAACTTTTATTTCTGAACAAAAATAACACCATGGTAGTTCTGCTGAAAACAGCATCAGTCCGGGGTTAGTTTCATTCAAATCATGCAAATTAGAGTCCAAAAGCGTTAGGAAAAGTAGATACGTTGGAGATGTATCAACTCCCCCAAGCTTAAACCTTTGCTTCTCCTCAAGCAATTCAGTTCATAAACTGAAATTGAAAAAGAAAAACTTTTACGAACTCTTTTGCTCTTGTTTCATAAATAAGCTTAAACAGCACCCAGGTTTTCAGCAACAATTATAACTAACCATGTCAATAATAACTCTTAAAGATTATATTAACTCATATCAGTGACATAAACAACTAGAGAGCAAGAATGGGGTATCTCCAATAGCAACACGTTGTCAAAACAACCATGATATAATATGACAATAGTGGTATCTTGCTAGCCCTTTCTGAGACCGCAAAACATTAATGCAGAGCACCCCCAAAGTTCAAGCAGCGACTAAACATTATAATTCATGGTAGAAAAGATCCAGTCATGATGCACCCAACATTAGCTATACACAATGCATCAACATGACATCAATGCTCTCAGGTTTTGGCGCTCATTTGATAAGGTGATGACACAACATAAAAGTAAATAGATAGTCCCTTCGCAAAGGGAAGCAGTGATTTGCAGAGTTGCCAGAGCTCAAGTTTTTAAAACAGAGGTAAATGATATTTTGAGACATGCACCCTTCTCATTCACTTCACGACCATCAATTATCAATATCTTCCATGCTAAGCACGCTACTAGCGGGTCCCAAGCGAAAAGGTAAAGGTTATGACTCCATTGGGAGTTTTTGTTTGATTATTTGTGAGCTCTTTTCTTTTTGCAGTTTGGGACTGGGCATCCCTATTACCACCCTTTTTTCGTGCGATGGCAAGTGAAGAAACACTCGACCTGAGAATAACCCACTTAGCATGGAAGATACCGACTATCTCTTGTCATTCCATGAACGATCCAGGCACACAAAAAGGATATTTATTTGAAGTTTTAGATGTGGCACATGAAAATTTACTTAGGACGGCAGGACCACATATAGGTAGGTATGGTGGACTCACCTGGAATAACTTGGGTTTCAGGATTTTGGATGTACAAGCAGAGTTCCCACTTAGTACAGGCGAAGGCTAGCAATTAGGTTGAGAAGTGGCCAGCTAAAGAGCAACAACAGTCATGAACATGCATTATGCATAAGTAATATTGGATACTAGCATGAGTAGGACTAGGACATGGCCCATGCGTTGCAACGGGAGAAAACAAAACATCAAGACCCTTCTACTACCAGATTCTTATCTACGATTTTGTTCATAAGTGCAAATAGAGAAGATATTACATAATCGAGTTTAGTGTTATGCTAATTTCCAACATTAGGTCAAAAAGTGTATATAATTCTACTACCCTTTTATATATATATGCATTTTTTCCTGAGCTACATACTAACTTATTATGAAAAATCAATGCTATTTTGCTCTAACTTATTATTCTAAATTGTCTTATGGGTAGTAATTTTCTTTCGATCCTATTTAGAATTTATACGATAGAGTTGTTATATTTGTTCACATGTTTGCCTATTAAAATGGTTTCTAGAGTGGAAGGAAATATCCGATTCATCTTAACATCATCGTAAGCTTGATGTGCTACGACCGTGTAGATATTTTAGCATAAAAATGAATTTTGGCATACCAGATATTCAGTAAAAACAACGTGTCCATCTAACAATGGAGCATTAATTGTGACTTCATTAGTTTACAAGCTCTATGACATACATAGACGATGCATGGGTACATATGTTTGGTTATGTACATATATATGCATACACGTAAAAGATTTATTTTTTCCTCCATGCACACTTACACTCTTGCCTTGTTCGGATAGGTCCATGTGGAAGGAATCATCATGCATAAATTGAGTCCGCCATGTAGGCTTTCATTTGACATGTACGTGCAAAATTTTATTTTAAAAGATGTATGTGCATAGTTAGGTTCAAGATTGGGCCTCCGTAAGCCTCGTGGGCCCTTCCCCTCTGCATATCCTTCTCCTCCCATCCCTATCATATTCAACTCAGGGATCAGGATTGGGAGCGAGCTGCACACTGCAGCTCCACTCCTTCGAACCACACGCGCTCTTCGACGAGCAGAGCAACACACCTCGTCATTCACCTCCTCCCGTCATCATCGCGTGGTCCAGCCACAACCGAGCACCACGACCATGGGATCTCGTGGGCGTCCCTCCTCTGTACTTATAACATCCCGAGTCCAATTTTGTCCTTAATAACTATGTAATGTTTGTTTATTTATTTATTGTATTTTCATTTCATTATGCCATTAAATATTTACACCAAATTAAAAACCATTTGAAGTCAATCCAAATGAGTTTGAATTTAACTTATTCAATTTGTGTGAAACTTTTCCTCTGGTCTCTCCATAATCACTATTATATTGTTTTTTATTTTATTTCTGCATTTGCATTTCATCACGCCATTAAATATTTCCAACCGAATTAAATTTACGAACATTCCGTTAAATCATTTGAGCCTTCATGTATTTTATTTAATTGTTTTTCAATTTCCTTTTGAACCTTCTCTGAAATCCCTTGCCTTTTCTACTTCAAGTTTGCCGCCAAAACTTTCTCCAAAATTATTTTATCACTTTTTCAAGCTACACCAAAAACACTCCTAAAGCCTAGAGCTAATTCAAACTCATTTGAAATAAATGCAAATGAGTTTGGGTTTAAAGTGTCCAATTTGTGTGATGTGAGGGGCTATGTATAAATCATGGACACCACATGAAAAGTTTCATATCTGTACATGCGCCTCCATCATTGTCTCTTTTCCTAATTTATGTATTCTGTAAGTGGAAAAAGAGAGAAAATGGGAAAGAGAGAGCCAATCAGCTAGGCCAACCGGACCACTAAGGCCCAGCCGATACCTAAACCTACCCCTGATTCCCCCCCTCGTCTCCCCTCCCTCTATCCCTTCCTCCCAACCCCCCAGCGCCACAACACAGAGGAGCGGCAGCCCTGTGTGCCACGCTTCACGTTCCTCCCGCAGGCGACCAGGAGCGCCATCGCCGCCGCCGCCCTTTGCTATTCGACTTGCCTCCCTCCTCCGGCTATCTCCGCTGCCGCCACCCTGTGCACCTACCCCTGATCCCCCACCAGCGACCAGCACCATGGGCCCATGCCCGTCACCCTCCTTTGTCGTTCCTACCTCCTCTGGCCATCTCCGCCGCCCTCTAAACCTACCTCCGATCCCCACTCCTCCTGTCGTCCCGTCGGCGACCATCCGCCGCCCTTTATCGCTTGCTCCATACCCACCTCTGGCCTCTGGCCATCTCCCGTGCACCGCGCCTTACATTCCTCCTCCTCTATCATCCCGCTGATGACCAGCCGCCGCCCTTAGTCGTTCGCGGTAGACCCGCCTCCCTCCTCGGGGCGCCTTTTTATCCTTCTCGTTCTGTGTTCGTTGACTCGGGATGCTAGTTGTTGATATTACATACAATTTGCCCACCTATATAAATTGATATGATTTCGTGCAAGCAATCGAGGCGGTATTACTGTGAATACATGTGAAACCTGGGGAGATAGACAAACGTGAGCATCGTGCATATAGAGGCCCAATGAGACAATATGGCCCATGCGAGAAGTTTACGTAGCTCTTTAGCTAGATACAGACCATGTGGATGGACAAAATTTTAGTACCACCTCGGATATATACAGGAGAAAATAATGTTATATGGTGAACGGATGAAATAATTGGTGAAACGCACCTTGGTTTATTAGTAGGTATAGATATGAACACCATGAACATAAATATCATAGAGGCTATGTTGGTTTTGATTCAACTACATGCATGAACATGTGCCAAGTCAAGCCACTCGAACATTCAGAGGAGGATATCATATCATCATACTACATCAGAATCATTTTAACGCAATGTTGATACCCAAGATAAATCATTATTCACTCCTAGCTACTTATGCATGGCATGAGAAACTATAATCTCTAATTGTCATTGCAAACATGTTTGATCATAATAGGCTGAAGCATGGATACTAGGTTAAACATATTTACAAAAACAGAACAAGCCGAGTTCACACCCATTTCTCTCTGCCACGGCCAGTTCATCTAATATCGTCATTATTGCCTTTCACTTGCACGACCGAACGATTTAAAATAATAATAGTGCTAGAGTGCCGTGGACTAAGCTGGAATCAGCAAACATTTATTCAATAGGAGAAGACAAGGTAATATGGGCTCTTTGTTAGATCAACATAATGCAAATGAGATCCAATCAACATTTTCATCGTGGTCTTCTCCTCGGTAATACTGGATAAAAGAAAAAGAAATTCAGAGAAACACACTGAAATATTTTTGGAGTTTTTGGTTTTTTTCGAAAGCAAGCAAACGAAGAAGGGAAAAGCAAAAAAGAGAAGAGCTATTTGTTGAGGACACACATAACAGGTAGGCCCACGAAGGGTCAAAATATCACAAAGCATGGGGTCCACACATGAGGTGGGTTCAGATAAATCTCATTCATACATACTATCCACTCGGACATATCAACGTACCATCCACTCGGATAGCAGGCAACCACTCGGCAGTATGATTCACCCAGATATGTGAAGACCAACAGTCGGCAAGGCAGTTGAAGCATAATACTAGTAGTAGGTTAACATTATGGCATTCACGTTCCACCTTGTAACATAAGGGGTAAGGGGGTGGCGCACTCTATATAAGCCACCCCCCACCACTAGACTCAGGGGCTTTTTTCTTCTACTTATTTCGCCCTCTCTAGTCTCCGGACTTAGCTCAGGCAAGGGGATCCGTTCTCCTCTCTCACACACACATTATAATCTCTGGATACATACTCAGATAAAACAAAGCCTCTCCGGAGCACGAGACGTAGGGCTGTTATCTCCACCGTGAGAGGCCCGAACTCGCTAAAACACTATGTCACCCATATGCATCTCGGTAGATCATGCTACCTTACCCTACCCCCTTCGTATTGTTGGAATCGTTCCCACGACAGTTGGCGCCCATCGTGGGGCATGGCGTCTATCGAGCAGATGATTATTTCTTCTACCACCAGTGGCACATCAATTCCGGCTGGTTCCCTCTATTCGGTTTAATCTTCATGTTTTAACATGTTTTCTATATTGTTCATCTGCATGATGAGCAAAGCATCTCAAATAGAAGGAAAGCATCCATCCATGCAAGCACGTACAAGGAGAACTATCGGCCTTCAGGTTGGCTGGCCTCCCATCCGCCCCGTCATTGTCTTTGACCTTGGCACAGCCGACTGCGCCTTCACGTGCGGTCATCGTCGTCTCCGACCTCGGCACAACTAACTGTGCCTCCACGGACGACCACCAGCACCATCCGCCCCGTCGCCGTCTCTGACATCGACACCGCCGACTGCGCCTCCGCGCACAGCCACTGGCGACGTCCGCGTCATCATCGTCCCCAACCTCGTCGTTGAGCCACACGCACATCCGTCATCACTGTTCACCTCGCCGTCGACTCCGGACGCGTGTTCTCGGCTGCTCGCCGGCGACCTCCGTGGTGGCAGCGCAGGCACGCAGTACTCCTGCCTCTGGTGCCAGTCACCTGCAACGGTCTCCGTGGTGGAGGCGCGCTGCGACGGCGACCTACGAAACAGCCTCGACCCTCAAGTGACGGTCGTTTGGGATTGAAGGAATAAATGCCTGGTAAGTGCATGCATAACATAGGCCACCTACTCGAGCAACAACTGCATGCAGGAAAAAAGGAACGGAAGGACAACTCCCATAGGTACGCAGGTAACGCGGCTCCACCGGCAATCATTAAGTGCATGCCTAATTAACATCGGTCCCATAATTCCGTCAAGCATGGATCGACCACTTCGTTAAGGTAATCACCTTATTAACCGGCCAATTGATGGGATTACTAACACCACCTATCTAATTGCTGTGGTCAGAACAAGCCATCTGTTTCCACTACTTCCGCTGGTTCCGCCCCAGTTAATTGGTACATGCATGCATGTATGATAGACCATCACGCCTTGAATTTTCTGGTCGTGCTTGCTAGTGACTTGCAGGGTCATCCGATGGATGTTTTACTCGGACAATTGTGAGTCACCCGATGGATCTTCACTCGGACAGGTACGAACCCGATTCATTGAGAGTTCACACAGATGAATCCACTCGGGAGAGCTACGAACCCGATTTGTTCAGAGTTCACACAGATGAATCCACTCGGACACGAACTCAAGTTCACTAGGCCACAGACCCGAGCTCACTCGGCCACCTATGCGCCTTCACTCAGCCGGATACGTCCACATCACTCGGACTCCTCGTGCATTGCCACTCCGCGGGACGCGTCTACTTCATTCGGACTTCCCGCGCTTTGCCACTCCGTGGGACGCGTCTACTTCACTCAGACGCCCCGCGCATCATCACTACGCGGGACGAGTCTACTTCACTCGGACGCCCCGCGCCTCGCCACTACACAGGACGCGTCTATTTCACTCGGACGCCCCGAGCGTCGCCACTCCACGGGACGCGTCTACTTCACTCGGACTCCCCACGCATCGTCACTCCGCGGGACGCGTCTACTTCACCCGGACGTCCCGACCATGGTCACTCCCCGGCATGCATCTACTTCACTCGGACGCTCCGCGCATCGTCACTCCGCGTGACACGTCTACTTCACTCAGACGCCCCGCGCATCGTCACTCCGCGGGACGTGTATACTTCACTCGAACGCCCCGCGCATCGTCACTCTGCAGGACGCGTCTACATCACTCGGACGCCCCGCGTGTCATCACTCCGCGGGATGCGTCTACTCCACTCGGACGCCATGCACATCGCCACTCTGTGGGACGCGTCTACTTAACTAGGATGCCCCGTGCATCA
>NC_041385.1:403941552-403943207 GCF_002162155.2 Triticum dicoccoides | reverse complement strand
TCGGTTGGTCACCTCATCACCACTCGGCTGCCCCGCGCGTCGCCACTCGGTTGGTCACCTCATCACCACTCGACCGCCCCGCGCGTCGCCTCTCGGTTGGTCACCTCATCACCACTCAGCCGCCCCATGCGTCGCCACTCGGTTGGTCACCATCACCACTTGACCGCCCGGTGCGTCGCCTCTCCGTTGGTCTCCTCATCACCACTCGGCCGCCCCACGCGTCGTCATCGGTTGAACATGTCTTCACCACTCGGCCACTCGTGCACCTTCAGACAGCTAAGTCATTCTACATGCACTACATTCTGTTATTTCCGTGTTCCTGAGTATCCTGTAATTCACACATCACATTCGCTCGGAGGCCACGCTATCAAGTATACGTCTACGCTCTGTTGCTTATTTTCACACACTTGCTTAGTAATGGTTATTTAACTCCGGAGTCCAGCTTACATTTTAATGCATACGTCACTCATGAACACCATGTGTTCTTCATTTTCGAGTTTGCATCGGTCCTCGGGGGCTGCAATTCAGTCGGAACATTACACTTCCGTTTTATTTAAGCCAGCACTCCAACATGTCCAGTTGGATCCTTCACTTCATCAAGTTTGACTAGATCCTTCACTCTTTTAGAATCTTGCTGGTTTTAATCCACCAAGCCCCTTGCACTCCCAGTGGGTGTCTATGGGTGTTACTTACACAAATCATTTCAGCACACATCAAATTTCCTTGAGAAATTATTACCTTGGCTTGTGCTATTTTTCATGCACAAGTTACACGACCACTCGACGGCCCTCTGCGCCAACTTCATCGCTACTCAGAATCGGTCACCATACTGGTCTTAGCGCACCACAACACCGTCGCTCTATTGACTTCAAACACATCCGGTCGACCCCTCTATGGAATCCTCTTCATTGTATCAATGATATATACCTCGTCAGGCATGAGACAGATAAGTCACTTTTTGTAATCAAACTGCACACTTCACTCCTTTGCGAGTTGGCCTCTTTCGAGTATCACTCGGAAGCTTCTCCTCATCTTTACCCGAGTCCGACTTGATGCATTACAAATTATCCATTCAAAACTATATTTCTCATATTCCGGCATGTCCGTTGTCAAAGGCTATAGTATGCTCAGGGGCTAAGCAGCACTCGGGGGATGCAGCTCCTCGAAGTGACACTCTCCTAAGTGGTCGACTACTTCATCACCAGTCAGACCCTTCACTTCAACAAGTGCATTCAATCCGCCACTTTGACAAGTTTCATAATCACCCAGACACTCTGTGCGCCATCTTCGTTCCTACTCAGACTCAGTTGTCGCGCCGGTCTTGTTGCCTCGCAGCCACACTACACCGACCTCGTCGCTACATCAGTTTCGAAAGCATCTGGCTAACTCCTTCGAGGACCATTTTTGCCACTTGGATGGACACGTAGTCCTTCACTTGGCTGCCCCGCGTGTCGCCACTCGGTTGTGCATGTATTCACCACTCGGCCGCCCCGCGCGTCTTGGTTGTGCACGTCTTCACCACTCGGCCACCCCGCGTGTCGCCACTCGGTTGTGCATGTCTTCACCACTCGGCCGCCCCGCGTGTCTCGGTTGTGCACGTCTTCACCACTCGGCCGCCCCGCGCGTCGCCACTCGGTTGTGCACGTCTTCACCAC